>NW_025745949.1:0-12500 GCF_021184085.1 Oncorhynchus gorbuscha | reverse complement strand
ATTCTAATATCTTGCTACAGAAAGGTGCATTGGTAATATGAGGTACAGATCATAATGTCTTGCTGCTGAAAGGTGCATTGGTAATATGAGGTACAGATCATAATGTCTTGCTGCTGAAAGGTGCATTGGTAATATGAGGTACAGATTCTAATATCTTGCTACAGAAAGGTGCATTGGTAATATGAGGTACAGATCATAATGTCTCGCTGCAGAAAGGTGCATTGGTAATATGAGGTACAGATTCTAATATCTTGCTACAGAAAGGTGCATTGGTAATATGAGGTACAGATCATAATGTCTCGCTGCTGAAAGGTGCATTGGTAATATGAGGTACAGATCATAATGTCTCGCTGCTGAAAGGTGCATTGGTAATATGAGGTACAGATCATAATGTCTCGCTGCTGAAAGGTGCATTGGTAATATGAGGTACAGATCATAATGTCTCGCTGCAGAAAGGTGCATTGGTAATATGAGGTACAGATCATAATGTCTAGCTGCAGAAAGGTGCATTGGTAATATGAGGTACAGATCATAATGTCTTGCTGCTGAAAGGTGCATTGGTAATATGAGGTACAGATCATAATGTCTCGCTGCAGAAAGGTGCATTGGTAATATGAGGTACAGATCATAATGTCTCGCTGCTGAAAGGTGCATTGGTAATATGAGGTACAGATCATAATGTCTCGCTGCTGAAAGGTGCATTGGTAATATGAGGTACAGATCATAATGTCTTGCTGCTGAAAGGTGCATTGGTAATATGAGGTACAGATCATAATGTCTCGCTGCTGAAAGGTGCATTGGTAATATGAGGTACAGATCATAATGTCTTGCTGCAGAAAGGTGCATTGGTAATATGAGGTACAGATCATAATGTCTTGCTGCAGAAAGGTGCATTGGTAATATGAGGTACAGATCATAATGTCTTGCTGCAGAAAGGTGCATTGGTAATATGAGGTACAGATCATAATGTCTTGCTGCAGAAAGGTGCATTGGTAATATGAGGTACAGATCATAATGTCTCGCTGCTGAAAGGTGCATTGGTAATATGAGGTACAGATCATAATGTCTTGCTGCAGAAAGGTGCATTGGTAATATGAGGTACAGATCATAATGTCTTGCTGCTGAAAGGTGCATTGGTAATATGAGGTACAGATCATAATGTCTTGCTGCTGAAAGGTGCATTGGTAATATGAGGTACAGATCATAATGTCTTGCTGCTGAAAGGTGCATTGGTAATATGAGGTACAGATCATAATGTCTCGCTGCTGAAAGGTGCATTGGTAATATGAGGTACTCTCTCGCAAGGTGACGCCATCTGCCAAGTTCATTAGGAAATGTCTAGTCATGAAATACCCATACAACGTCCAGACAACATATAACCAAAAAGTATACACAGAATGACATTGTTACTGATGGCATTCTGCCCATGGTCGGGTTGGTATCAGGTCAGTAAGAGAAGTTAATATACAATCTGTTGTATCTCCTGTCTCTTGCTGTCTGGCTCACTTTCAGAGCAATCAGGTCACATTGGTGGGCACTAGAACCTATCCTTTCAAAGGACACTAGCCCCACCCTAGATCATAACACTAAAAACTTATGTTGGGCTAAACCACGCCTACCACCCCTCTGATTGGTCCTTTGGTCATTTGAGTCCTTCCCGAGGATTCGTTTTAATACTGACTCACCTGTATAATGTATTGATGTTCCCAGAGGTAGAGTAGTAGTAGGAGATAGGTATAGCCTTCACAAGAACTTAGTTAATCATTTTCATGTGTTTGATATCTAATTCAGAGTAATGTCCTACAGTGACCTGTGTCTCCCACCTTGAAAGTGTGTGTGTGTACGTGTGTACATGTGTGTTCTCTGTCCTGACAGATTCCAACAGCTTATATCTGTCTAACCCCACATATGTCAACACTACAAGGCAATCACCTGCTTCATACACACTCCAGCCACAGACTGATAAACACACACAACATCACATGATGTTTGAATAAGAGTGTGTTGTAACCTGACCAATGAGGTAGAAGATGGATAAGAATGGATAGTGGATACCAGACCTGCATTCAAATAGTATTTGAATACTAATAATTTAAACTTTAGCCGTGCTTGATTGAGCTTATCACACTCACGGAAAGTGTGCTACAAATGCCCTGGCTACGTCTCCCTCCCTTCTCCCTCTGTCTGCTTCTCTGACCTCCTGAAAGTCTGGGTACATGTGGTAACTTCATCAAGCCTCGGCCAGCAGAGTAGATCTCCCTCTGTCTGCTTCTCTGATCTCCTGAGAGTCTGGGTACATGTGGTAACTTCATCAAGCCTCGGCCAGCAGAGTAGATCTCCCTCTGTCTGCTTCTCTGACCTCCTGAGAGTCTGGGTACATGTGGTAACTTCATCAAGCCTCGGCCAGCAGAGTAGATCTCCCTCTGTCTGCTTCTCTGACCTCCAGAGTGTCTGGGTACATGTGGTAACTTCATCAAGCCTCTCCCAGCAGAGTAGATCTCCCTCTGTCTGCTTCTCTGACCTCCTGAGAGTCTGGGTACATGTGGTAACTTCATCAAGCCTCTCCCAGCAGAGTAGATCTCCCTCTGTCTGCTTCTCTGACCTCCTGAGAGTCTGGGTACATGTGGTAACTTCATCAAGCCTCTCCCAGCAGAGTAGATCTCCCTCTGTCTGCTTCTCTGACCTCCTGAGAGTCTGGGTACATGTGGTAACTTCATCAAGCCTCGGCCAGCAGAGTAGATCTCCCTCTGTCTGCTTCTCTGACCTCCTGAGAGTCTGGGTACATGTGGTAACTTCATCAAGCCTCGGCCAGCAGAGTATATCTCCCTCTGTCTGCTTCTCTGACCTCCTGAGAGTCTGGGTACATGTGGTAACTTCATCAAGCCTCTCCCAGCAGAGTACATCTCCCTCTGTCTGCTTCTCTGACCTCCTGAGAGTCTGGGTACATGTGGTAACTTCATCAAGCCTCGGCCAGCAGAGTATATCTCCCTCTGTCTGCTTCTCTGACCTCCTGAGAGTCTGGGTACATGTGGTAACTTCATCAAGCCTCGGCCAGCAGAGTAGATCTCCCTCTGTCTGCTTCTCTGACCTCCTGAGAGTCTGGGTACATGTGGTAACTTCATCAAGCCTCGGCCAGCAGAGTAGATCTCCCTCTGTCTGCTTCTCTGACCTCCTGAGAGTCTGGGTACATGTGGTAACTTCATCAAGCCTCTCCCAGCAGAGTAGATCTCCCTCTGTCTGCTTCTCTGACCTCCAGAGAGTCTGGGTACATGTGGTAACTTCATCAAGCCTCTCCCAGCAGAGTAGATCTCCCTCTGTCTGCTTCTCTGACCTCCTGAGAGTCTGGGTACATGTGGTAACTTCATCAAGCCTCTCCCAGCAGAGTAGATCTCCCTCTGTCTGCTTCTCTGACCTCCTGAGAGTCTGGGTACATGTGGTAACTTCATCCAGCCTCGGCCAGCAGAGTAGATCTCCCTCTAAGTTGTGTAACTCACATCATACACTGCCAACGTGTTTAAGTTTATGTTTGTTTATGTAGCAGAAAGCCCCCCGTCATCCCCTTTAAACAGTCAAATCCCTCCCTGTGATGCCTAGTCACTTTACCCCGATACATATCTACCTGTTCCACTCCAGTATCCCTGCACATTGTAAATATGGTATTGGAACTGACCCTGTATATACTGTATCTACCTGTTCCACTCCAGTATCTCTGCACATTGTAAATATGGTATTGGAACTGACCCTGTATATACTGTATCTACCTGTTCCACTCCAGTATCCCTGCACATTGTAAATATGGTATTGGAACTGACCCTGTATATACTGTATCTACCTGTTCCACTCCAGTATCCCTGCACATTGTAAATATGGTATTGGAACTGACCCTGTATATACTGTATCTACCTGTTCCACTCCAGTATCTCTGCACATTGTAAATATGGTATTGGAACTGACCCTGTATATACTGTATCTACCTGTTCCACTCCAGTATCCCTGCACATTGTAAATATGGTATTGGAACTGACCCTGTATATACTGTATCTACCTGTTCCACTCCAGTATCTCTGCACATTGTAAATATGGTATTGGAACTGACCCCTGTATATATACATTGTAAATATGGTATTATGACCCTGTATATACCTGTTCCACTCCAGTATCTCTGCACATTGTAAATATGGTATTGGAACTGACCCTGTATATACTGTATCTACCTGTTCCACTCCAGTATCCCTGCACATTGTAAATATGGTATTGGAACTGACCCTGTATATACTGTATCTACCTGTTCCACTCCAGTATCCCTGCACATTGTAAATATGGTATTGGAACTGACCCTGTATATACTGTATCTACCTGTTCCACTCCAGTATCCCTGCACATTGTAAATATGGTATTGGAACTGACCCTGTATATACTGTATCTACCTGTTCCACTCCAGTATCCCTGCACATTGTAAATATGGTATTGGAACTGACCCTGTATATACTGTATCTACCTGTTCCACTCCAGTATCCCTGCACATTGTAAATATGGTATTGGAACTGACCCTGTATATACTGTATCTACCTGTTCCACTCCAGTATCCCTGCACATTGTAAATATGGTATTGGAACTGACCCTGTATATACTGTATCTACCTGTTCCACTCCAGTATCCCTGCACATTGTAAATATGGTATTGGAACTGACCCTGTATATACTGTATCTACCTGTTCCACTCCAGTATCCCTGCACATTGTAAATATGGTATTGGAACTGACCCTGTATATACTGTATCTACCTGTTCCACTCCAGTATCCCTGCACATTGTAAATATGGTATTGGAACTGACCCTGTATATACTGTATCTACCTGTTCCACTCCAGTATCCCTGCACATTGTAAATATGGTATTGGAACTGACCCTGTATATACTGTATCTACCTGTTCCACTCCAGTATCCCTGCACATTGTAAATATGGTATTGGAACTGACCCTGTATATACTGTATCTACCTGTTCCACTCCAGTATCCCTGCACATTGTAAATATGGTATTGGAACTGACCCTGTATATACTGTATCTACCTGTTCCACTCCAGTATCCCTGCACATTGTAAATATGGTATTGGAACTGACCCTGTATATACTGTATCTACCTGTTCCACTCCAGTATCCCTGCACATTGTAAATATGGTATTGGAACTGACCCTGTATATACTGTATCTACCTGTTCCACTCCAGTATCCCTGCACATTGTAAATATGGTATTGGAACTGACCCTGTATATACTGTATCTACCTGTTCCACTCCAGTATCCCTGCACATTGTAAATATGGTATTGGAACTGACCCTGTATATACTGTATCTACCTGTTCCACTCCAGTATCCCTGCACATTGTAAATATGGTATTGGAACTGACCCTGTATATACTGTATCTACCTGTTCCACTCCAGTATCCCTGCACATTGTAAATATGGTATTGGAACTGACCCCTGTATATACTGTATCTACCTGTTCCACTCCAGTATCCCTGCACATTGTAAATATGGTATTGGAACTGACCCTGTATATACTGTATCTACCTGTTCCACTCCAGTATCCCTGCACATTGTAAATATGGTATTGGAACTGACCCTGTATATACTGTATCTACCTGTTCCACTCCAGTATCCCTGCACATTGTAAATATGGTATTGGAACTGACCCTGTATATACTGTATCTACCTGTTCCACTCCAGTATCCCTGCACATTGTAAATATGGTATTGGAACTGACCCTGTATATACTGTATCTACCTGTTCCACTCCAGTATCCCTGCACATTGTAAATATGGTATTGGAACTGACCCTGTATATACTGTATCTACCTGTTCCACTCCAGTATCCCTGCACATTGTAAATATGGTATTGGAACTGACCCTGTATATACTGTATCTACCTGTTTCACTCCAGTATCCCTGCTGCACATTGTAAATATGGTATTGGAACTGACCCTGTATATACTGTATCTACCTGTTTCACTCCAGTATCCCTGCACATTGTAAATATGGTATTGGAACTGACCCTGTATATACTGTATCTACCTGTTTCACTCCAGTATCCCTGCACATTGTAAATATGGTATTGGAACTGACCCTGTATATACTGTATCTACCTGTTTCACTCCAGTATCCCTGCACATTGTAAATATGGTATTGGAACTGACCCTGTATATACTGTATCTACCTGTTCCACTCCAGTATCCCTGCACATTGTAAATATGGTATTGGAACTGACCCTGTATATACTGTATCTACCTGTTCCACTCCAGTATCCCTGCACATTGTAAATATGGTATTGGAACTGACCCTGTATATACTGTATCTACCTGTTCCACTCCAGTATCCCTGCACATTGTAAATATGGTATTGGAACTGACCCTGTATATACTGTATCTACCTGTTCCACTCCAGTATCCCTGCACATTGTAAATATGGTATTGGAACTGACCCTGTATATACTGTATCTACCTGTTCCACTCCAGTATCCCTGCACATTGTAAATATGGTATTGGAACTGACCCTGTATATACTGTATCTACCTGTTCCACTCCAGTATCCCTGCACATTGTAAATATGGTATTGGAACTGACCCTGTATATACTGTATCTACCTGTTCCACTCCAGTATCCCTGCACATTGTAAATATGGTATTGGAACTGACCCTGTATATACTGTATCTACCTGTTCCACTCCAGTATCCCTGCACATTGTAAATATGGTATTGGAACTGACCCTGTATATACTGTATCTACCTGTTCCACTCCAGTATCTCTGCACATTGTAAATATGGTATTGGAACTGACCCTGTATATACTGTATCTACCTGTTCCACTCCAGTATCCCTGCACATTGTAAATATGGTATTGGAACTGACCCTGTATATACTGTATCTACCTGTTCCACTCCAGTATCCCTGCACATTGTAAATATGGTATTGGAACTGACCCTGTATATACTGTATCTACCTGTTCCACTCCAGTATCCCTGCACATTGTAAATATGGTATTGGAACTGACCCTGTATATACTGTATCTACCTGTTCCACTCCAGTATCCCTGCACATTGTAAATATGGTATTGGAACTGACCCTGTATATACTGTATCTACCTGTTTCACTCCAGTATCCCTGCACATTGTAAATATGGTATTGGAACTGACCCTGTATATACTGTATCTACCTGTTCCACTCCAGTATCCCTGCACATTGTAAATATGGTATTGGAACTGACCCTGTATATACTGTATCTACCTGTTCCACTCCAGTATCCCTGCACATTGTAAATATGGTATTGGAACTGACCCTGTATATACTGTATCTACCTGTTCCTACCTGTTCCACCAGTATCCCTGCACATTGTAAATATGGTATTGGAACTGACCCTGTATATACTGTATCTACCTGTTCCACTCCAGTATCCCTGCACATTGTAAATATGGTATTGGAACTGACCCTGTATATACTGTATCTACCTGTTCCACTCCAGTATCCCTGCACATTGTAAATATGGTATTGGAACTGACCCTGTATATACTGTATCTACCTGTTCCACTCCAGTATCCCTGCACATTGTAAATATGGTATTGGAACTGACCCTGTATATACTGTATCTACCTGTTCCACTCCAGTATCCCTGCACATTGTAAATATGGTATTGGAACTGACCCTGTATATACTGTATCTACCTGTTCCACTCCAGTATCCCTGCACATTGTAAATATGGTATTGGAACTGACCCTGTATATACTGTATCTACCTGTTCCACTCCAGTATCTCTGCACATTGTAAATATGGTATTGGAACTGACCCTGGAACTGACCCTGTATATAACTTCTGACTGTCTCCTGTTCTTCTTATTTTTTATTTCAGTGTGTTTCTGTTCTACCTTGTGTTGTTTGTAGTGTTACATTGATATTGAATACTGCATTGTTGGGTTTTTTGTTGAAAGGCATTTCTGTACTTATGCACGTGACATTAAAACTGGAAATGGTCCCTGACCCCCCCATCAGATCCCTTCCTGTGGCTGATGGTCCTATCACTGTGCTCTGTTCTCCGTGCTGCCTGGGGCAGAATCCACTGTGGGGGTCTGGACACAAAAGCCCCTCTTTTATCCCAAACACCCCAGTAGCTCCACGTGTAAACCATTACAAGACCTGACCTGAGGACAGATGCTATACCTCATCTTCTCTTCCCCTTTTTTTAACTAGCCCAACCCTGCTAACACTAGCCTGGTCTCAGATCTGTCTGTGCTGTCTTGCCAACTCCTATGGTTATTTACGCCAAACAGTGACAATACCCATAGGATTTAGCAAGCTGTCACCCTATAAACTGAGCAATCCAACAGTGGTACAGTCCAGGCTGTCATACAGGCTGGGTTGGAATGTTGCAATACCCTGGAAAAAAGAGGGGGGTGACATTCTAAGGATACTGTTAAAGCTGTATCTATAAAATGTCTCAAAGAGTCCTATGTAACAGTTCACTGTACATGACAGCAATCATCTCTCACGAATAGAATGATGAATAGCATGTGATCGGCCCTTTAGAAATACTAGGCACATTCAGAGCAACTATAAAATAGTCTCCTCTTGAGTTCCGCCGGGCCATACTGTTCTCATGTCCCCGTTTAGTACTAGAGGGTATGTTGAAAAAGTGAATCAGTGGTGCTGGAAATGAATGACTCCGCTGCATGTTGATTCACCTCAGGATACCCTCTCTTTACAGTAATGACTTTGGAGAAGGGCCCTGGCTGGAAGTGAGTTAGTGTGGATTCTAGAACCAGCGGAGGTCAGAAGGAAGGGGGAGCTAGCTGGCCCTGTGTGTGTTTCTGTGTGTGTTTGTGTGTGTTTCTGTGTTGTGTGTGTGTGTGTGTGTGTGTGTGTGTGTGTGTGTGTGTGTGTGTGTGTGTGTGTGTGTGTGTGTGTGTGTGTGTGTGTGTGTGTGTGTGTGTGTGTGTGTGTGTGTGTGTGTGTGTGTACGGCCCAGTCAGTGATTTAGGAGGGGGCAGTGGCGGGATGACGAGAGGCTGTGAAGTTTGGGGAAGGGGTGTTGCTCGGCCCCTGTGCAGACTTCCTCACTCAGCCGTGGGGTCGCAAGCCTCTTTGAAAGGCGGCTTTGTGCCCCTCCGGAGCCCCCCCTCTCGGCCCTGCCAAGGCAAAGCAAACACAGGCTGTAACAGCTGAATGAGAGCGAGGGGGGTGAGGAGAGTGAATGAGAGGTCTGTGTCTCCTCTGTTTTACCTCCCTTTCCCATCCTATTCCAGGTTATTTTCTGCCTCCCCTGTAAGGAAGTACCCAACTCAACACACTTCCCTTTGGCACTTTGGAAAGGTGAGGTGAGGGTGGGGAGAGGTAATGCATATGCTGGGTGGTGGGCAAGTCAGAGCGATGGTTGGGTGAGGTGGAAGGTCATATGGGGAGAGCTGGAAGGTCACATGAGGGAGAGGTGGAAGATCACATGGGGGAGAGGTGGAAGGTAACATGGGGGGAGAGGTGGAAGGTGACATGGGGAGATGTAGAAGGTGAAATGGGGGAGAGGTGGAAGGTAACATGGGGGAGAGGAAGAAGGTCACATGGGGGAGAGGTGGAAGGTCACATGGGGGAGAGGTAGAAGGTCACGTGGGGGGAGAGGTGGAAGGTAACATGGGGGAGAGGTGGAAGGTCACATGGGGGGAGAGGTGGAAGATCACATGGGGGAGAGGTGGAAGGTCACATGGGGGAGAGGTGAGGGTGACATGGGGGAGAGGTGGAAGATAACATGGGGGAGAGGTAGAAGGTCACATGGGGGAGAGGTAGAAGTGCACATGGGGGGAGAGGTGGAAGGTAAAATGGGGGAGAGGTGGAAGGTAAAATGGGGGAGGTGGAAGGTAACATGGGGGAGAGGTGGAAGGTAAAATGGGGGAGAGGTGGAAGGTAACATGGGGGAGAGGTGGAAGATAACAAGGGGGAGAGGTGGAAGGTCACATGGGGGAGAGATGGAAGGTCACATGGGGGAGAGATGGAAGGTGACATGGGGGAGAGGTGAAAAGTTACATGGGGGAGAGATGGAAGGTAACATGGGGGAGAAGTGGAAGGTAACATGGGGGAGAGGTGGAAGGTAACATGGGGGAGAAGTGGAAGGTAACATGGGGGAGAGGTGGAAGGTAACATGGGGGAGAGATGGAAGGTAACATGGGGGAGAGGTGGAAGGTAACATGGGGGAGAGATGGAAGGTAACATGGGGGAGAGGTGGAAGGTAACATGGGGGAGAGATGGAAGGTAACATGGGGGAGAGGTGGAAGGTAACATGGGGGAGAAGTGGAAGGTAACATGGGGGGAGAGGTGGAAGGTAACATGGGGGAGAGATGGGAGGTAACATGGGGGGAGAGGTGGAAGGTAACATGAGGGAGAAGTGGAAGGTAACATGGGGGGAGAGGTGGAAGGTAACATGGGGGAGAGGTGAGGGTGAGGTGGGTGGTGGGTGGGTGGGAGCTAGATTAGGTGAAGGGTCAGGAGGATGTAGTGGGATGGGGTGTGCGTGCGTGCGTGTGTGCGTGCGTGCGTGCGTGCGTGCACGTGTGCGTGAGATCATAATCCCCTCTCTGAGCCTGATTGTAACTGATCCCCCTCCTGCTGTGGCCTGCAGGAGGGGCCTCTCTCAGTGCTTCCACACACACTGGCTGTGATCCTATCCCACAATCCAAGGCCTCAGAGGGAGGTCCTCCTGTGTCCTAGTCCTGGTTCTCACACACATTCACAGAAGCAGCTGAACTGTTGACTTCTTCCCTCAGCCCCAACCACCATTATCTTATGTTATCTGGAAGGGATTACTCTCATGCTCAACCCTCTTGCATTAGTTATGATAACATTTATGGGTCAGCCATAACGTGGAGGTCTATAATGTGTCCTCATCAGGGAGCAGTCTCTTTGCAGTTTCCATGAGGTTTTAGTGTTAGCAATGGCACTTTTTTATTTAACCTTTATTTAACTAGGCAGGTCAGTTAAGAACAAATTCTTATTTACAATGACAACCTAGGAACAGCCTTGTTCAGGGGCAGCATGACAGCCTTGTTCAGGGGCAGCATGACAGCCTTGTTCAGGGGCAGCATGACAGCCTTGTTCAGGGGCAGTATGACAGCCTTGTTCAGGGGCAGCATGACAGCCTTGTTCAGGGGCAGCATGACAGCCTTGTTCTGGGGCAGTATGACAGCCTTGTTCAGGGGCAGCATGACAGCCTTGTTCAGGGGCAGCATGACAGCCTTGTTCAGGGGCAGTATGACAGCCTTGTTCAGGGGCAGCATGACAGCCTTGTTCAGGGGCAGCATGACAGCCTTGTTCAGGGGCAGCATGACAGCCTTGTTCAGGGGCAGCATGACAGCCTTGTTCAGGGGCAGCATGACAGCCTTGTTCAGGGGCAGCATGACAGCCTTGTTCAGGGGCAGCATGACAGCCTTGTTCTGGGGCAGTATGACAGCCTTGTTCAGGGGCAGCATGACAGCCTTGTTCAGGGGCAGTATGACAGCCTTGTTCAGAGGCAGTATGACAGCCTTGTTCAGGGGCAGCATGACAGCCTTGTTCAGGGGCAGTATGACAGCCTTGTTCAGGGGCAGCATGACAGCCTTGTTCAGGGGCAGCATGACAGCCTTGTTCAGGGGCAGTATGACAGCCTTGTTCAGGGGCAGTATGACAGCCTTGTTCAGGGGCAGTATGACAGCCTTGTTCAGGGGCAGTATGACAGCCTTGTTCAGGGGCAGCATGACAGCCTTGTTCAGGGGCAGCATGACAGCCTTGTTCAGGGGCAGTATGACAGCCTTGTTCAGGGGCAGCATGACAGCCTTGTTCAGGGGCAGTATGTCAGCCTTGTTCAGGGGCAGTATGACAGCCTTGTTCAGGGGCAGCATGACAGATTTTTATCAGCTCGGGTATTCTTGCAACCTTTCTGTTACTGGCCCAATGCTCTAACCACTAGGCTACCTGTCTCTAACCACCGGGCTACCTGTCTCTAACCACCAGGCTACCTGTCTCTAACCACCAGGCTACCTGTCTCTAACCACCAGGCTACCTGTCTCTAACCACCGGGCTACCTGTCTCTAACCACCGGGCTACCTGTCTCTAACCACCAGGCTACCTGCCTCTAACCACCAGGCTACCTGTCTCTAGCCACTAGGTTACCTGTCTCTAACCACCAGGCTACCTGTCTCTAACCACCAGGCTACCTGTCTCTAACCACCAGGCTACCTGTCTCTAACCACCAGGCTACCTGTCTCTAACCACCAGGCTACCTGTCTATAACTACCAGGCTACCTGCCTCTAACCACCAGGCTACCTGCCTCTAACCATTAGGCTACCTGTCTCTAACCACCAGGCTACCTGTCTCTAACCACTAGGCCACCTGTCTCTAACCACCAGGCTACCTGTCTCTAACCACTAGGCTACCTGTCTCTAACCACCAGGCTACCTGTCTCTAACCACCAGGCTACCTGTCTCTAACCACCAGGCTACCTGT
>NW_025745948.1:85000-222654 GCF_021184085.1 Oncorhynchus gorbuscha | reverse complement strand
TAATAGAGACAGTAGATCTAGCTGGTCTGACATATTATAATAGAGACAGTAGATCTAGCTGGTCTGACATATTATAATAGAGACAGTTGATCTAGCTTGTCTGTCATATTATAATAGAGACAGTTGATCTAGCTGGTCTGTCATATTATAATAGAGACAGTTGATCTAGCTGGTCTGTCATATTATAATAGAGACAGTAGATCTAGCTGGTCTGACATATTATAATAGAGACAGATCTAGCTGGTCTGTCATAATATAATAGAGACAGTAGATCTAGCTGGTCTAGCTGGTCATATTATAAAAAATAGAGACAGTAGATCTAGCTGGTCTGTCATATTATAATAGAGACAGTAGATCTAGCTTGTCTGTCATATTATAATAGAGACAGTAGATCTAGCTGGTCTGTCATAATATAATAGAGACAGTAGATCTAGCTGGTCTGTCATAATATAATAGAGACAGTAGATCTAGCTGGTCTGTCATAATATAATAGAGACAGTAGACCTAGCTGGTCAGTAATAATATGATAGAAACAGTAAATCTAGCTGGTCTGTCATAATACTATAGAGACAGTAGATCTAGCTGGTCTGTCATAACATAATAGAGACTGTAGATCTAGCTGGTCTGTCATATTATAATAGAGACAGTAGATCTAGCTGGTCTGACATATTATAATAGAGACAGATCTAGCTGGTCTGACATATTATAATAGAGACAGATGTAGCTGGTCTGACATATTATAATAGAGACAGTTGATCTAGCTTGTCTGTCATATTATAATAGAGACAGTAGATCTAGCTGGTCTGTCATATTATAATAGAGATAGTAGATCTAGCTGGTCTGTCATAATATAATAGAGACTGTAGATCTAGCTGGTCTGTCATAATGTAATAGAGACAGTAGATCTAGCTGGTCTGTCATATTATAATAGAGACAGTTGATCTAGCTGGTCTGACATATTATAATAGAAACAGTAGATCTAGCTGGTCTGACATATTATAATAGAGACAGTAGATCTAGCTGGTCTGTCATATTATAATAGAGACAGTTGATCTAGCTGGTCTGACATATTATAATAGAGACAGTAGATCTAGCTGGTCTGTCATATTATAATAGAGACAGTTGATCTAGCTGGTCTGTCATATTATAATAGAGACAGTTGATCTAGCTGGTCTGTCACATTATAATAGAAACAGTAGATCTAGCTGGTCTGACATATTATAATAGAGACAGATCTAGCTGGTCTGACATATTATAATAGAGACAGTTGATCTAGCTTGTCTGTCATATTATAATAGAGACAGTTGATCTAGCTGGTCTGTCATATTATAATAGAGACAGTTGATCTAGCTGGTCTGTCATATTATAATAGAAACAGTAGATCTAGCTGGTCTGTCATATTATAATAGAGACAGTAGATCTAGCTGGTCTGACATATTATAATAGAGACAGTTGATCTAGCTGGTCTGTCATATTATAATAGAGACAGTTGATCTAGCTGGTCTGTCATATTATAATAGAGACAGTTGATCTAGCTGGTCTGTCATATTATAATAGAGAGTTGATCTAGCTGGTCTGTCACATTATAATAGAAACAGTTGATCTAGCTGGTCTGTCATATTATAATAGAGACAGTTGCTGGTCTGACATATTATAATAGAGACAGATCTAGCTGGTCTGTCATAATATAATAGAGACAGTAGATCTAGCTGGTCTGTCATATTATAATAGAGACAGTAGATCTAGCTGGTCTGTCATATTATAATAGAGACAGTAGATCTAGCTGGTCTGTCACATTATAATAGAGACAGTAGATCTAGCTTGTCTGTCATATTATAATAGAGACAGTAGATCTAGCTGGTCTGTCATATTATAATAGAGACAGTAGACCTAGCTGGTCAGACATAATATGATAATAGAAACAGTAAATCTAGCTGGTCTGTCATAATATAATAGAGACAGTTGATCTAGCTGGTCTGTCATATTATAATAGAGACTGTTGATCTAGCTGGTCTGTCATATTATAATAATAGAGACAGTAGATCTAGCTGGTCTGACATATTATAATAGAGACAGATCTAGATCTAGCAGATGGTCTGTCATAATATAATAGAGACAGTATCTAGCTGGTCTGACATATTATAATAGAGACAGTAGATCTGGCTGGTCTGTCATATTATAATAGAGATAGTAGATCTAGCTGGTCTGTCATAATATAATAGAGACTGTTGATCTAGCTGGTCTGTCATAATATAATGAGACAGTAGATCTAGCTGGTCTGTCATAATATAATAGAGACAGTAGATCTAGCTGGTCTGACATATTATAATAGAAACAGTATCCTAGCTGGTCTGACATATTATAATAGAGACAGTAGATCTAGCTTGTCTGTCATATTATAATAGAGACAGTTGATCTAGCTGGTCTGTCATATTATAATAGAGACAGTTGATCTAGCTGGTCTGTCATATGATAATAGAGACAGTTGATCTAGCTGGTCTGTCATATTATAATAGAGACAGTTGATCTAGCTGGTCTGTCACATTATAATAGAAACAGTAGATCTAGCTGGTCTGACATATTATAATAGAGACAGTAGATCTAGCTGGTCATAATCATATTATAATAGAGACAGTTGACAGTGGTCTGTCACTGATCTTGAGCTTGTCTGTCATATTATAATAGAGACAGTTGATCTAGCTGGTCTGTCATATTATAATAAAGACAGTTGATCTAGCTGGTCTGACATATTATAATAGAGACAGTAGATCTAGCTGGTCTGACATATTATAATAGAGACAGTTGATCTAGCTGGTCTGTCATATTATAATAGAGACAGTAGATCTAGCTGGTCTGTCATATTATAATAGAGACAGTTGATCTAGCTGGTCTGTCATAATATAATAGAGACAGTTGATCTAGCTGGTCTGTCACATTATAATAGAAAACAGTAGATCTAGCTGGTCTGTCACATTATAATAGAAACAGTAGATCTACATATTATAATAGAGACAGTTGATCTAGCTTGTCTGTCATATTATAATAGAGACAGTTGATCTAGCTGGTCTGACATGTTATAATAGAATGATGATCATGGTCTGATTATATAATAGAGACAGTAGATCTAGCTGGTCTGTCATATTATAATAGAGACAGTTGATCTAGCTGGTCTGTCATATTATAATAGAGACAGTTGATCTAGCTGGTCTGTCATATTATAATAGAGACAGTAGATCTAGCTGGTCTGACATATAATAATAGAGACAGATCTAGCTGGTCTGATAATAATAGAGACAGTTGATCTAGCTTGTCTGTCATTTTATAATAGAGACAGTAGATCTAGCTGGTCTGTCATATTATAATAGAGACAGTTGAGATCTAGCTGGTCTGTCATAATATAATAGAGACTGTAGATCTAGCTGGTCTGACATAATATAATAGAGACAGTATCTAGCTGGTCTGTCATAATATAATAGAGACAGTAGATCTAGCTGGTCTGACATATTATAATAGAAACAGTAGATCTAGCTGGTCTGACATATTATAATAGAGACAGTAGATCTAGCTGGTCTGTCATATTATAATAGAGACAGTTGATCTAGCTGGTCTGTCATATTATAATAGAGACAGTAGATCTAGCTGGTCTGTCATAATATAATAGAGACAGTTGATCTAGCTGGTCTGTCATATTATAATAGAGACAGTTGATCTAGCTGGTCTGTCATATTATAATAGAAACAGTAGATCTAGCTGGTCTGACATATTATAATAGAAACAGTAGATCTAGCTGGTCTGTCATAATACTATAGAGACAGTAGATCTAGCTGGTCTGTCATAATATAATAGAGACAGTAGATCTAGCTGGTCTGTCATAATATAATAGAAACAGTAGATCTAGCTGGTCTGTCATAATATAATAGAGACAGTAGATCTAGCTGGTCTGTCATATTATAATAGAGACAGTAGATCTAGCTGGTCTGTCATATTATAATAGAGACATTAGATCTAGCTGGTCTGTCATAATATAATAGAAACAGTAGATCTAGCTGGTCTGTCATAATATAATGGAGACAGTAGATCTAGCTGGTCTGTCATATTATAATAGAGACAGTAGATCTAGCTGGTCTGTCATATTATAATAGAGACAGTTGATCTAGCTGGTCTGTCATATTATAATAGAGACAGTTGATCTAGCTGGTCTGTCACATTATAATAGAAACAGTAGATCTAGCTGGTCTGACAAATTATAATAGAGACAGATCTAGCTGGTCTGACATATTATAATAGAGACAGTTGATCTAGCTGGTCTGTCATATTATAATAGAGACAGTTGATCTAGCTGGTCTGTCATATTATAATAGAGACAGTTGATCTAGCTGGTCTGTCATATTATAATAGAGACAGTTGATCTAGCTGGTCTGTCACATTATAATAGAAACAGTAGATCTAGCTGGTCTGACATATTATAATAGAGACAGTAGATCTAGCTGGTCTGACATATTATAATAGAGACAGTTGATCTAGCTTGTCTGTCATATTATAATAGAGACAGTTGATCTAGCTGGTCTGTCATATTATAATAGAGACAGTAGATCTAGCTGGTCTGTCATAATATAATAGAGACAGTAGATCTAGCTGGTCTGACATATTATAATAGAAACAGTAGATCTAGCTGGTCTGTCACATTATAATAGAAACAGTAGATCTAGCTGGTCTGTCATATTATAATAGAGACAGTTGATCTAGCTGGTCTGTCATATTATAATAGAGACAGTAGATCTAGCTGGTCTGTCATAATATAATAGAGACAGTAGATCTAGCTGGTCTGTCATAATATAATAGAGACAGTAGATCTAGCTGGTCTGTCATATTATAATAGAGACAGTAGATCTAGCTGGTCTGTAATATTATAATAGAAACAGTAGATCTAGCTGGTCTGTCATAATATAATAGAGACAGTAGATCTAGCTGGTCTGTCATAACATAATAGAGACTGTAGATCTAGCTGGTCTGTCATAATATAATAGAAACAGTAGATCTAGCTGGTCTGTCATAATATAATAGAGACAGTAGATCTAGCTGGTCTGTCATAATATAATAGAGACAGTAGATCTAGCTGGTCTGTCATATTATAATAGAGACATTAGATCTAGCTGGTCTGAAATAATATGATAGAAACAGTAGATCTAGCTGGTCTGTCATAATATAATGGAGACAGTAGATCTAGCTGGTCTGTCATATTATAATAGAGACAGTAGATCTAGCTGGTCTGTCATATTATAATAGAGACAGTAGATCTAGCTGGTCTGTCATATTATAATAGAGACAGTAGATCTAGCTGGTCTGTCATAATATAATGGAGACAGTAGATCTAGCTGGTCTGTCATAATATAATAGCGATAGTAGATCTAGCTGGTCTGTCATAATATAATAGAGACAGTAGATCTAGCTGGTCTGTCATAATATAATAGAGACAGTAGATCTAGCTGGTCTGACATATTATAATAGAGACAGTAGATCTAGCTGGTCTGTCATATTATAATAGAGACAGTAGATCTAGCTGGTCTGTCATATTATAATAGAGACAGTAGATCTAGCTGGTCTGTCATATTATAATAGAGACAGTTGATCTAGCTTGTCTGTCATATTATAATAGAGACAGTTGATCTAGCTGGTCTGTCATATTATAATAGAGATAGTAGATCTAGCTGGTCTGTCATAATATAATAGAGACTGTAGATCTAGCTGGTCTGTCATAATATAATAGAGACAGTAGATCTAGCTGGTCTGTCATAATATAATAGAGACAGTAGATCTAGCTGGTCTGTCATATTATAATAGAGACAATAGATCTAGCTGGTCTGACATATTATAATAGAAACAGTAGATCTAGCTGGTCTGTCATATTATAATAGAGACAGTTGATCTAGCTGGTCTGACATATTATAATAGAGACAGTAGATCTAGCTGGTCTGTCATATTATAATAGAGACAGTTGATCTAGCTGGTCTGTCATATTATAATAGAGACAGTTGATCTAGCTGGTCTGTCATATTATAATAGAGACAGTTGATCTAGCTGGTCTGTCACATTATAATAGAAACAGTAGATCTAGCTGGTCTGTCATATTATAATAGAGACAGTAGATCTAGCTGGTCTGTCATATTATAATAGAGACAGTAGATCTAGCTGGTCTGTCATATTATAATAGAGACAGTAGATCTAGCTGGTCTGTCATATTATAATAGAGACAGTAGATCTAGCTGGTCTGTCATATTATAATAGAGACAGTAGATCTAGCTGGTCTGTCATATTATAATAGAGACAGTAGATCTAGCTGGTCTGTCATATTATAATAGAGACAGTAGATCTAGCTGGTCTGTCATATTATAATAGAGACAGTTGATCTAGCTGGTCTGTCACATTATAATAGAAACAGTAGATCTAGCTGGTCTGACATATTATAATAGAGACAGTAGATCTAGCTGGTCTGTCATATTATAATAGAGACAGTTGATCTAGCTGGTCTGTCATATTATAATAGAGACAGTAGATCTAGCTGGTCTGTCATATTATAATAGAGACAGTAGATCTAGCTGGTCTGTCATATTATAATAGAGACAGTTGATCTAGCTGGTCTGTCATATTATAATAGAGACAGTTGATCTAGCTGGTCTGTCATATTATAATAGAGACAGTTGATCTAGCTGGTCTGTCATATTATAATAGAGACAGTAGATCTAGCTGGTCTGTCATATTATAATAGAGACAGTTGATCTAGCTGGTCTGTCATATTATAATAGAGACAGTTGATCTAGCTGGTCTGTCATATTATAATAGAGACAGTAGATCTAGCTGGTCTGTCATATTATAATAGAGACAGTAGATCTAGCTGGTCTGACATATTATAATAGAGACAGTTGATCTAGCTGGTCTGTCATATTATAATAGAGACAGTAGATCTAGCTGGTCTGTCATATTATAATAGAGACAGTTGATCTAGCTGGTCTGTCATATTATAATAGAGACAGTAGATCTAGCTGGTCTGTCATATTATAATAGAGACAGTAGATCTAGCTGGTCTGTCATAATATAATAGAGACAGTTGATCTAGCTGGTCTGTCATATTATAATAGAGACAGTAGATCTAGCTGGTCTGTCATATTATAATAGAGACAGTAGATCTAGCTGGTCTGTCATATTATAATAGAGACAGTAGATCTAGCTGGTCTGTCATATTATAATAGAAACAGTAGATCTAGCTGGTCTGTCATATTATAATAGAGACAGTAGATCTAGCTGGTCTGACATATTATAATAGAGACAGTTGATCTAGCTGGTCTGTCATATTATAATAGAGACAGTTGATCTAGCTGGTCTGTCATATTATAATAGAGACAGTAGATCTAGCTGGTCTGTCATATTATAATAGAGACAGTAGATCTAGCTGGTCTGTCATATTATAATAGAGACAGTTGATCTAGCTGGTCTGTCATATTATAATAGAGACAGTAGATCTAGCTGGTCTGTCATATTATAATAGAGACAGTAGATCTAGCTGGTCTGTCATATTATAATAGAGACAGTTGATCTAGCTGGTCTGTCATATTATAATAGAGACAGTAGATCTAGCTGGTCTGTCATATTATAATAGAGACAGTAGATCTAGCTGGTCTGTCATATTATAATAGAGACAGTAGATCTAGCTGGTCTGTCATATTATAATAGAGACAGTAGATCTAGCTGGTCTGTCATATTATAATAGAAACAGTAGATCTAGCTGGTCTGTCATATTATAATAGAGACAGTAGATCTAGCTGGTCTGTCATATTATAATAGAGACAGTAGATCTAGCTGGTCTGTCATATTATAATAGAGACAGTAGATCTAGCTGGTCTGTCATAATATAATAGAGACAGTAGATCTAGCTGGTCTGTCACATTATAATAGAGACAGTAGATCTAGCTGGTCTGTCATAATATAATAGAGACAGTAGATCTAGCTGGTCTGTCATAATTATAATAGAGACAGTAGATCTAGCTGGTCTGTCATATTATAATAGAGACAGTAGATCTAGCTGGTCTGTCATAATATAATAGAGACAGTAGATCTAGCTGGTCTGTCATAATATAATAGAGACAGTAGATCTAGCTGGTCTGTCATATTATAATAGAGACAGTAGATCTAGCTGGTCTGTCATATTATAATAGAGACAGTAGATCTAGCTGGTCTGTCATAATATAATAGAAACAGTAGATCTAGCTGGTCTGTCATATTATAATAGAGACAGTAGATCTAGCTGGTCTGTCATATTATAATAGAGACAGTAGATCTAGCTGGTCTGTCATATTATAATAGAGACAGTAGATCTAGCTGGTCTGTCATATTATAATAGAGACAGTAGATCTAGCTGGTCTGTCATATTATAATAGAGACAGTAGATCTAGCTGGTCTGTCATAATTATAATAGAGACAGTAGATCTAGCTGGTCTGTCATATTATAATAGAGACAGTAGATCTAGCTGGTCTGTCATATTATAATAGAGACAGTAGATCTAGCTGGTCTGTCATATTATAATAGAGACAGTAGATCTAGCTGGTCTGTCATATTATAATAGAGACAGTAGATCTAGCTGGTCTGTCATATTATAATAGAGACAGTAGATCTAGCTGGTCTGTCATATTATAATAGAGACAGTAGATCTAGCTGGTCTGTCATATTATAATAGAGACAGTAGATCTAGCTGGTCTGTCATATTATAATAGAGACAGTAGATCTAGCTGGTCTGTCATATTATAATAGAGACAGTAGATCTAGCTGGTCTGTCATAATATAATAGAGACAGTAGATCTAGCTGGTCTGACATATTATAATAGAGACAGTAGATCTAGCTGGTCTGTCATATTATAATAGAGACAGTAGATCTAGCTGGTCTGTCATATTATAATAGAGACAGTTGATCTAGCTGGTCTGTCATATTATAATAGAGACAGTAGATCTAGCTGGTCTGTCATATTATAATAGAGACAGTTGATCTAGCTGGTCTGTCATAATATAATAGAGACAGTAGATCTAGCTGGTCTGTCATATTATAATAGAGACAGTAGATCTAGCTGGTCTGTCATAATATAATAGAGACAGTAGATCTAGCTGGTCTGTCATAATATAATAGAGACAGTAGATCTAGCTGGTCTGTCATATTATAATAGAGACAGTAGATCTAGCTGGTCTGTCATATTATAATAGAGACAGTAGATCTAGCTGGTCTGTCATATTATAATAGAGACAGTAGATCTAGCTGGTCTGTCATATTATAATAGAGACAGTAGATCTAGCTGGTCTGTCATATTATAATAGAGACAGTAGATCTAGCTGGTCTGTCATATTATAATAGAGACAGTAGATCTAGCTGGTCTGTCATAATATAATAGAGACAGTAGATCTAGCTGGTCTGTCATATTATAATAGAGACAGTAGATCTAGCTGGTCTGTCATATTATAATAGAGACAGTAGATCTAGCTGGTCTGTCATATTATAATAGAGACAGTAGATCTAGCTGGTCTGTCATATTATAATAGAGACAGTAGATCTAGCTGGTCTGTCATATTATAATAGAGACAGTTGATCTAGCTGGTCTGTCATATTATAATAGAGACAGTTGATCTAGCTGGTCTGTCATATTATAATAGAGACAGTTGATCTAGCTGGTCTGTCACATTATAATAGAGACAGTAGATCTAGCTGGTCTGTCATATTATAATAGAGACAGTTGATCTAGCTGGTCTGTCATATTATAATAGAGACAGTAGATCTAGCTGGTCTGTCATATTATAATAGAGACAGTAGATCTAGCTGGTCTGTCATATTATAATAGAGACAGTAGATCTAGCTGGTCTGTCATATTATAATAGAGACAGTAGATCTAGCTGGTCTGTCATATTATAATAGAGACAGTAGATCTAGCTGGTCTGACATATTATAATAGAGACAGTAGATCTAGCTGGTCTGTCATATTATAATAGAGACAGTAGATCTAGCTGGTCTGTCATATTATAATAGAGACAGTAGATCTAGCTGGTCTGTCATATTATAATAGAGACAGTAGATCTAGCTGGTCTGTCATATTATAATAGAGACAGTAGATCTAGCTGGTCTGTCATATTATAATAGAGACAGTAGATCTAGCTGGTCTGTCATATTATAATAGAGACAGTAGATCTAGCTGGTCTGTCATATTATAATAGAGACAGTAGATCTAGCTGGTCTGTCATATTATAATAGAGACAGTAGATCTAGCTGGTCTGTCATATTATAATAGAGACAGTTGATCTAGCTGGTCTGTCATATTATAATAGAGACAGTTGATCTAGCTGGTCTGTCATAATATAATAGAGACAGTAGATCTAGCTGGTCTGTCATATTATAATAGAGACAGTAGATCTAGCTGGTCTGTCATATTATAATAGAGACAGTAGATCTAGCTGGTCTGTCATAATATAATAGAGACAGTAGATCTAGCTGGTCTGTCATAATATAATAGAGACAGTAGATCTAGCTGGTCTGTCATAACATAATAGAGACAGTAGATCTAGCTGGTCTGTCATAATATAATAGAGACAGTAGATCTAGCTGGTCTGTCATAATATAATAGAGACAGTAGATCTAGCTGGTCTGTCATATTATAATAGAGACAGTAGATCTAGCTGGTCTGTCATATTATAATAGAGACAGTAGATCTAGCTGGTCTGTCATATTATAATAGAGACAGTAGATCTAGCTGGTCTGTCATATTATAATAGAGACAGTAGATCTAGCTGGTCTGTCATATTATAATAGAGACAGTAGATCTAGCTGGTCTGTCATATTATAATAGAGACAGTAGATCTAGCTGGTCCGTCATATTATAATAGAGACAGTAGATCTAGCTGGTCTGTCATATTATAATAGAGACAGTTGATCTAGCTGGTCTGTCATATTATAATAGAGACAGTAGATCTAGCTGGTCTGTCATATTATAATAGAGACAGTTGATCTAGCTGGTCTGTCATATTATAATAGAGACAGTTGATCTAGCTGGTCTGTCATATTATAATAGAGACAGTAGATCTAGCTGGTCTGTCATATTATAATAGAGACAGTAGATCTAGCTGGTCTGTCATATTATAATAGAGACAGTTGATCTAGCTGGTCTGTCATATTATAATAGAGACAGTAGATCTAGCTGGTCTGTCATATTATAATAGAAACAGTAGATCTAGCTGGTCTGTCATATTATAATAGAGACAGTAGATCTAGCTGGTCTGTCATAATATAATAGAGACAGTAGATCTAGCTGGTCTGACATATTATAATAGAGACAGTAGATCTAGCTGGTCTGTCATATTATAATAGAGACAGTAGATCTAGCTGGTCTGTCATATTATAATAGAGACAGTAGATCTAGCTGGTCTGTCATATTATAATAGAGACAGTTGATCTAGCTGGTCTGTCATATTATAATAGAGACAGTTGATCTAGCTGGTCTGTCATATTATAATAGAGACAGTAGATCTAGCTGGTCTGTCATATTATAATAGAGACAGTAGATCTAGCTGGTCTGTCATATTATAATAGAGACAGTAGATCTAGCTGGTCTGTCATATTATAATAGAGACAGTAGATCTAGCTGGTCTGTCATATTATAATAGAGACAGTTGATCTAGCTGGTCTGTCATATTATAATAGAGACAGTAGATCTAGCTGGTCTGTCATAATATAATAGAGACAGTAGATCTAGCTGGTCTGACATATTATAATAGAGACAGTAGATCTAGCTGGTCTGTCATATTATAATAGAGACAGTTGATCTAGCTGGTCTGTCATATTATAATAGAGACAGTTGATCTAGCTGGTCTGTCATATTATAATAGAGACAGTAGATCTAGCTGGTCTGTCATAATATAATAGAGACAGTAGATCTAGCTGGTCTGTCATAATATAATAGAGACAGTAGATCTAGCTGGTCTGTCATATTATAATAGAGACAGTAGATCTAGCTGGTCTGTCATATTATAATAGAAACAGTAGATCTAGCTGGTCTGTCATAATATAATAGAGACAGTAGATCTAGCTGGTCTGTCATAACATAATAGAGACAGTAGATCTAGCTGGTCTGTCATAATATAATAGAAACAGTAGATCTAGCTGGTCTGTCATAATATAATAGAGACAGTAGATCTAGCTGGTCTGTCATATTATAATAGAGACAGTAGATCTAGCTGGTCTGTCATATTATAATAGAGACAGTAGATCTAGCTGGTCTGTCATAATATAATAGAGACAGTAGATCTAGCTGGTCTGTCATAATATAATAGAGACAGTAGATCTAGCTGGTCTGTCATATAATAGAGACAGTAGATCTAGCTGGTCTGTCATATTATAATAGAGACAGTAGATCTAGCTGGTCTGTCATATTATAATAGAGACAGTAGATCTAGCTGGTCTGTCACATTATAATAGAGACAGTAGATCTAGCTGGTCTGTCATATTATAATAGAGACAGTAGATCTAGCTGGTCTGTCATATTATAATAGAGACAGTAGATCTAGCTGGTCTGTCATATTATAATAGAGACAGTAGATCTAGCTGGTCTGTCATATTATAATAGAGACAGTTGATCTAGCTGGTCTGTCATATTATAATAGAGACAGTTGATCTAGCTGGTCTGTCATATTATAATAGAGACAGTAGATCTAGCTGGTCTGTCATATTATAATAGAGACAGTAGATCTAGCTGGTCTGTCATATTATAATAGAGACAGTAGATCTAGCTGGTCTGTCATATTATAATAGAGACAGTAGATCTAGCTGGTCTGTCATATTATAATAGAGACAGTAGATCTAGCTGGTCTGTCATAATATAATAGAGACAGTAGATCTAGCTGGTCTGTCATATTATAATAGAGACAGTAGATCTAGCTGGTCTGTCATATTATAATAGAGACAGTAGATCTAGCTGGTCTGTCATATTATAATAGAGACAGTAGATCTAGCTGGTCTGTCATAATATAATAGAGACAGTAGATCTAGCTGGTCGGTCATAATTATAATCGAGACAGTAGATCTAGCTGGTCTGTCATAATATAATAGAGACAGTAGATCTAGCTGGTCTGTCATATTATAATAGAGACAGTAGATCTAGCTGGTCTGTCATAATATAATAGAGACAGTAGATCTAGCTGGTCTGTCATAATATAATAGAGACAGTAGATCTAGCTGGTCTGTCATAATATAATAGAGACAGTAGATCTAGCTGGTCTGTCATAATATAATAGAGACAGTAGATCTAGCTGGTCTGTCATAATATAATAGAGACAGTAGATCTAGCTGGTCTGTCATATTATAATAGAGACAGTAGATCTAGCTGGTCTGTCATATTATAATAGAGACAGTAGATCTAGCTGGTCTGTCATATGATAGAAACAGTAGATCTAGCTGGTCTGTCATAATATAATAGAGACAGTAGATCTAGCTGGTCTGTCATATTATAATAGAGACAGTAGATCTAGCTGGTCTGTCATAATATAATAGAGACAGTAGATCTAGCTGGTCTGTCATATTATAATAGAGACAGTAGATCTAGCTGGTCTGTCATATTATAATAGAGACAGTAGATCTAGCTGGTCTGTCATATTATAATAGAGACAGTAGATCTAGCTGGTCTGTCATATTATAATAGAGACAGTAGATCTAGCTGGTCTGTCATATTATAATAGAGACAGTAGATCTAGCTGGTCTGTCATATTATAATAGAGACAGTAGATCTAGCTGGTCTGTCATAATATAATAGAGACAGTAGATCTAGCTGGTCTGTCATATTATAATAGAGACAGTAGATCTAGCTGGTCTGTCATATTATAATAGAGACAGTAGATCTAGCTGGTCTGTCATATTATAATAGAGACAGTAGATCTAGCTGGTCTGTCATATTATAATAGAGACAGTAGATCTAGCTGGTCTGTCATATTATAATAGAGACAGTAGATCTAGCTGGTCTGTCATATTATAATAGAGACAGTAGATCTAGCTGGTCTGTCATAATATAATAGAGACAGTAGATCTAGCTGGTCTGTCATATTATAATAGAGACAGTAGATCTAGCTGGTCTGTCATATTATAATAGAAACAGTAGATCTAGCTGGTCTGTCATATTATAATAGAGACAGTAGATCTAGCTGGTCTGTCATATTATAATAGAGACAGTAGATCTAGCTGGTCTGTCATATTATAATAGAGACAGTAGATCTAGCTGGTCTGTCATATTATAATAGAGACAGTAGATCTAGCTGGTCTGTCATATTATAATAGAGACAGTAGATCTAGCTGGTCTGTCATATTATAATAGAGACAGTAGATCTAGCTGGTCTGTCATATTATAATAGAGACAGTAGATCTAGCTGGTCTGTCATATTATAATAGAGACAGTAGATCTAGCTGGTCTGTCATATTATAATAGAGACAGTAGATCTAGCTGGTCTGTCATATTATAATAGAGACAGTAGATCTAGCTGGTCTGTCATATTATAATAGAGACAGTAGATCTAGCTGGTCTGTCATAATATAATAGAGACAGTAGATCTAGCTGGTCTGTCATATTATAATAGAGACAGTAGATCTAGCTGGTCTGTCATATTATAATAGAGACAGTAGATCTAGCTGGTCTGTCATATTATAATAGAGACAGTAGATCTAGCTGGTCTGTCATATTATAATAGAGACAGTAGATCTAGCTGGTCTGTCATATTATAATAGAGACAGTAGATCTAGCTGGTCTGTCATAATATAATAGAGACAGTAGATCTAGCTGGTCTGTCATATTATAATAGAGACAGTAGATCTAGCTGGTCTGTCATATTATAATAGAGACAGTTGATCTAGCTGGTCTGTCATATTATAATAGAGACAGTAGATCTAGCTGGTCTGTCATATTATAATAGAGACAGTAGATCTAGCTGGTCTGTCATATTATAATAGAGACAGTAGATCTAGCTGGTCTGTCATATTATAATAGAGACAGTAGATCTAGCTGGTCTGTCATATTATAATAGAGACAGTAGATCTAGCTGGTCTGTCATATTATAATAGAGACAGTAGATCTAGCTGGTCTGTCATATTATAATAGAGACAGTAGATCTAGCTGGTCTGTCATATTATAATAGAGACAGTTGATCTAGCTGGTCTGTCATATTATAATAGAGACAGTAGATCTAGCTGGTCTGTCATATTATAATAGAGACAGTAGATCTAGCTGGTCTGTCATATTATAATAGAGACAGTTGATCTAGCTGGTCTGTCATATTATAATAGAGACAGTTGATCTAGCTGGTCTGTCATATTATAATAGAGACAGTTGATCTAGCTGGTCTGACATATTATAATAGAGACAGTAGATCTAGCTGGTCTGTCATATTATAATAGAGACAGTTGATCTAGCTGGTCTGTCATATTATAATAGAGACAGTTGATCTAGCTGGTCTGTCATATTATAATAGAGACAGTAGATCTAGCTGGTCTGTCATATTATAATAGAGACAGTAGATCTAGCTGGTCTGTCATATTATAATAGAGACAGTAGATCTAGCTGGTCTGTCATATTATAATAGAGACAGTTGATCTAGCTGGTCTGTCATATTATAATAGAGACAGTTGATCTAGCTGGTCTGTCATATTATAATAGAGACAGTAGATCTAGCTGGTCTGTCATATTATAATAGAGACAGTTGATCTAGCTGGTCTGTCATATTATAATAGAGACAGTAGATCTAGCTGGTCTGTCATATTATAATAGAGACAGTAGATCTAGCTGGTCTGTCATATTATAATAGAGACAGTAGATCTAGCTGGTCTGTCATATTATAATAGAGACAGTTGATCTAGCTGGTCTGTCATATTATAATAGAGACAGTAGATCTAGCTGGTCTGTCATAATATAATAGAGACAGTAGATCTAGCTGGTCTGTCATATTATAATAGAAACAGTAGATCTAGCTGGTCTGTCATATTATAATAGAGACAGTAGATCTAGCTGGTCTGTCATATTATAATAGAGACAGTAGATCTAGCTGGTCTGTCATAATATAATAGAGACAGTAGATCTAGCTGGTCTGTCATAATATAATAGAGACAGTAGATCTAGCTGGTCTGTCATAATATAATAGAGACAGTAGATCTAGCTGGTCTGTCATATTATAATAGAGACAGTAGATCTAGCTGGTCTGTCATAATATAATAGAGACAGTAGATCTAGCTGGTCTGTCATAATATAATAGAGACAGTAGATCTAGCTGGTCTGTCATAATATAATAGAGACAGTAGATCTAGCTGGTCTGTCATAATATAATAGAGACAGTAGATCTAGCTGGTCTGTCATAATATAATAGAGACAGTAGATCTAGCTGGTCTGTCATATTATAATAGAGACAGTAGATCTAGCTGGTCTGTCATATTATAATAGAGACAGTAGATCTAGCTGGTCTGAAATAATATAATAGAGACAGTAGATCTAGCTGGTCTGTCATATATAATAGAGACAGTAGATCTAGCTGGTCTGTCATATTATAATAGAGACAGTAGATCTAGCTGGTCTGTCATATTATAATAGAGACAGTAGATCTAGCTGGTCTGTCATATTATAATAGAGACAGTAGATCTAGCTGGTCTGTCATATTATAATAGAAACAGTAGATCTAGCTGGTCTGACATATTATAATAGAGACAGTAGATCTAGCTGGTCTGACATATTATAATAGAGACAGTAGATCTAGCTGGTCTGTCATATTATAATAGAGACAGTTGATCTAGCTGGTCTGTCATATTATAATAGAGACAGTAGATCTAGCTGGTCTGTCATATTATAATAGAGACAGTAGATCTAGCTGGTCTGACATATTATAATAGAGACAGTTGATCTAGCTGGTCTGTCATATTATAATAGAGACAGTTGATCTAGCTGGTCTGTCATATTATAATAGAGACAGTAGATCTAGCTGGTCTGTCATAATATAATAGAGACAGTAGATCTAGCTGGTCTGTCATATTATAATAGAAACAGTAGATCTAGCTGGTCTGTCACATTATAATAGAAACAGTAGATCTAGCTGGTCTGTCATATTATAATAGAGACAGTTGATCTAGCTGGTCTGTCATATTATAATAGAGACAGTAGATCTAGCTGGTCTGTCATAATATAATAGAGACAGTAGATCTAGCTGGTCTGTCATAATATAATAGAGACAGTAGATCTAGCTGGTCTGTCATATTATAATAGAGACAGTAGACCTAGCTTGTCAGTAATAATATGATAGAAACAGTAGATCTAGCTGGTCTGTCATAATACTATAGAGACAGTAGATCTAGCTGGTCTGTCATAACATAATAGAGACAGTAGATCTAGCTGGTCTGTCATAATATAATAGAAACAGTAGATCTAGCTGGTCTGTCATAATATAATAGAGACAGTAGATCTAGCTGGTCTGTCATATTATAATAGAGACAGTAGATCTAGCTGGTCTGTCATATTATAATAGAGACATTAGATCTAGCTGGTCTGAAATAATATGATAGAAACAGTAGATCTAGCTGGTCTGTCATAATATAATGGAGACAGTAGATCTAGCTGGTCTGTCATATTATAATAGAGACAGTAGATCTAGCTGGTCTGACATATTATAATAGAGACAGTAGATCTAGCTGGTCTGACATATTATAATAGAGACAGTAGATCTAGCTGGTCTGTCATATTATAATAGAGACAGTTGATCTAGCTGGTCTGTCATATTATAATAGAGACAGTTGATCTAGCTGGTCTGTCATATTATAATAGAGACAGTTGATCTAGCTGGTCTGTCATATTATAATAGAGACAGTTGATCTAGCTGGTCTGTCATATTATAATAGAGACAGTAGATCTAGCTGGTCTGTCATATTATAATAGAGACAGTAGATCTAGCTGGTCTGACATATTATAATAGAGACAGTTGATCTAGCTGGTCTGACATATTATAATAGAGACAGTTGATCTAGCTGGTCTGTCATATTATAATAGAGACAGTTGATCTAGCTGGTCTGTCATATTATAATAGAGACAGTAGATCTAGCTGGTCTGTCATAATATAATAGAGACAGTAGATCTAGCTGGTCTGACATATTATAATAGAGACAGTAGATCTAGCTGGTCTGTCACATTATAATAGAAACAGTAGATCTAGCTGGTCTGACATATTATAATAGAGACAGTAGATCTAGCTGGTCTGTCATATTATAATAGAGACAGTTGATCTAGCTGGTCTGTCATATTATAATAGAGACAGTTGATCTAGCTGGTCTGTCATATTATAATAGAGACAGTAGATCTAGCTGGTCTGTCACATTATAATAGAAACAGTAGATCTAGCTGGTCTGACATATTATAATAGAGACAGTAGATCTAGCTGGTCTGACATATTATAATAGAGACAGTAGATCTAGCTGGTCTGTCATATTATAATAGAGACAGTTGATCTAGCTGGTCTGTCATATTATAATAGAGACAGTAGATCTAGCTGGTCTGTCATAATATAATAGAGACAGTAGATCTAGCTGGTCTGTCATAATATAATAGAGACAGTAGATCTAGCTGGTCTGTCATATTATAATAGAGACAGTAGATCTAGCTGGTCTGTCATAATATGATAGAAACAGTAGATCTAGCTGGTCTGTCATAATATAATAGAGACAGTAGATCTAGCTGGTCTGTCATAACATAATAGAGACAGTAGATCTAGCTGGTCTGTCATAATATAATAGAGACAGTAGATCTAGCTGGTCTGTCATAATATAATAGAGACAGTAGATCTAGCTGGTCTGTCATATATAATAGAGACAGTAGATCTAGCTGGTCTGTCATATTATAATAGAGACAGTAGATCTAGCTGGTCTGTCATAATATAATAGAAACAGTAGATCTAGCTGGTCTGTCATAATATAATAGAGACAGTAGATCTAGCTGGTCTGTCATATGATAATAGAGACAGTAGATCTAGCTGGTCTGTCACATTATAATAGAAACAGTAGATCTAGCTGGTCTGACATATTATAATAGAGACAGTAGATCTAGCTGGTCTGTCATAATATAATAGAGACAGTAGATCTAGCTGGTCTGTCATATTATAATAGAGACAGTAGATCTAGCTGGTCTGTCATATTATAATAGAGACAGTTGATCTAGCTGGTCTGTCATATTATAATAGAGACAGTTGATCTAGCTGGTCTGTCATATTATAATAGAGACAGTAGATCTAGCTGGTCTGTCATATTATAATAGAAACAGTAGATCTAGCTGGTCTGTCATATTATAATAGAGACAGTAGATCTAGCTGGTCTGACATATTATAATAGAGACAGTTGATCTAGCTGGTCTGTCATATTATAATAGAGACAGTTGATCTAGCTGGTCTGTCATATTATAATAGAGACAGTAGATCTAGCTGGTCTGTCATAATATAATAGAGACAGTAGATCTAGCTGGTCTGTCATATTATAATAGAGACAGTAGATCTAGCTGGTCTGACATATTATAATAGAGACAGTTGATCTAGCTGGTCTGTCATATTATAATAGAGACAGTAGATCTAGCTGGTCTGTCATATTATAATAGAGACAGTAGATCTAGCTGGTCTGACATATTATAATAGAGACAGTAGATCTAGCTGGTCTGACATATTATAATAGAGACAGTTGATCTAGCTGGTCTGTCATATTATAATAGAGACAGTTGATCTAGCTGGTCTGTCATATTATAATAGAGACAGTAGATCTAGCTGGTCTGTCATATTATAATAGAGACAGTAGATCTAGCTGGTCTGACATATTATAATAGAAACAGTAGATCTAGCTGGTCTGTCATATTATAATAGAGAACAGTAGATCTAGCTGGTCTGTCATATTATAATAGAGACAGTAGATCTAGCTGGTCTGTCATATTATAATAGAGACAGTTGATCTAGCTGGTCTGTCATATTATAATAGAGACAGTTGATCTAGCTGGTCTGTCATATTATAATAGAGACAGTAGATCTAGCTGGTCTGTCACATTATAATAGAAACAGTAGATCTAGCTGGTCTGACATATTATAATAGAGACAGTTGATCTAGCTGGTCTGTCATAATATAATAGAGACAGTAGATGTAGCTGGTCTGTCATAATATAATAGAGACAGTAGATCTAGCTGGTCTGTCATATTATAATAGAGACAGTAGACCTAGCTGGTCAGTAATAATATGATAGAAACAGTAGATCTAGCTGGTCTGTCATAATACTATAGAGACAGTAGATCTAGCTGGTCTGTCATAACATAATAGAGACTGTAGATCTAGCTGGTCTGTCATAATATAATAGAGACAGTAGATCTAGCTGGTCTGTCATAATATAATAGAGACAGTAGATCTAGCTGGTCTGTCATATTATAATAGAGACAGTAGATCTAGCTGGTCTGTCATATTATAATAGAGACAGTAGATCTAGCTGGTCTGAAATAATATGATAGAAACAGTAGATCTAGCTGGTCTGTCATAATATAATAGAGACAGTAGATCTAGCTGGTCTGTCATATGATAATAGAGACAGTAGATCTAGCTGGTCTGTCGCATTATAATAGAAACAGTAGATCTAGCTGGTCTGACATATTATAATAGAGACAGTAGATCTAGCTGGTCTGTCATATTATAATAGAGACAGTGATCTAGCTGGTCTGACATATTATAATAGAGACAGTTGATCTAGCTTGTCTGTCATATTATAATAGAGACAGTTGATCTAGCTGGTCTGTCATATTATAATAGAGACAGAAGATCTAGCTGGTCTGTCATATTATAATAGAGACAGTAGATCTAGCTGGTCTGTCATATTATAATAGAGACAGTAGATCTAGCTGGTCTGTCATAATATAATAGAGACAGTAGATGTAGCTGGTCTGTCATAATATAATAGAGACAGTAGATCTAGCTGGTCTGTCATATTATAATAGAGACAGTAGATCTAGCTGGTCTGTAATAATATGATAGAAACAGTAGATCTAGCTGGTCTGTCATAATACTATAGAGACAGTAGATCTAGCTGGTCTGTCATAACATAATAGAGACTGTAGATCTAGCTGGTCTGTCATAATATAATAGAGACAGTAGATCTAGCTGGTCTGTCATAATATAATAGAGACAGTAGATCTAGCTGGTCTGTCATATTATAATAGAGACAGTAGATCTAGCTGGTCTGTCATATTATAATAGAGACATTAGATCTAGCTGGTCTGAAATAATATGATAGAAACAGTAGATCTAGCTGGTCTGTCATAATATAATGGAGACAGTAGATCTAGCTGGTCTGTCATATGATAATAGAGACAGTAGATCTAGCTGGTCTGTCGCATTATAATAGAAACAGTAGATCTAGCTGGTCTGACATATTATAATAGAGACAGTAGATCTAGCTGGTCTGTCATATTATAATAGAGACAGTAGATCTAGCTGGTCTGTCATATTATAATAGAACAGTAGATCTAGCTGGTCTGTCATAATATAATAGAGACAGTTGATCTAGCTGGTCTGTCATATTATAATAGAGACAGTAGATCTAGCTGGTCTGTCATATTATAATAGAGACAGTAGATCTAGCTGGTCTGTCATAATATAATAGAGACAGTAGATCTAGCTGGTCTGTCATAATATAATAGAGACAGTAGATCTAGCTGGTCTGTCATATTATAATAGAGACAGTAGATCTAGCTGGTCTGTCATATTATAATAGAGACAGTTGATCTAGCTGGTCTGTCATATTATAATAGAGACAGTAGATCTAGCTGGTCTGTCATAATATAATAGAGACAGTAGATCTAGCTGGTCTGTCATAATATAATAGAGACAGTAGATCTAGCTGGTCTGTCATATTATAATAGAGACAGTAGATCTAGCTGGTCTGTAATAATATGATAGAAACAGTAGATCTAGCTGGTCTGTCATAATATAATAGAGACAGTAGATCTAGCTGGTCTGTCATAATATAATAGAGACAGTAGATCTAGCTGGTCTGTCATAATATAATAGAGACAGTAGATCTAGCTGGTCTGTCATAATATAATAGAGACAGTAGATCTAGCTGGTCTGTCATATTATAATAGAGACAGTAGATCTAGCTGGTCTGTCATATTATAATAGAGACAGTAGATCTAGCTGGTCTGTCATAATATAATAGAGACAGTAGATCTAGCTGGTCTGTCATAATATAATAGAGACAGTAGATCTAGCTGGTCTGTCATATTATAATAGAGACAGTAGATCTAGCTGGTCTGTCATATTATAATAGAGACAGTAGATCTAGCTGGTCTGTCATATTATAATAGAGACAGTAGATCTAGCTGGTCTGTCATATTATAATAGAGACAGTAGATCTAGCTGGTCTGTCATAATATAATAGAGACAGTAGATCTAGCTGGTCTGTCATATTATAATAGAGACAGTAGATCTAGCTGGTCTGTCATATTATAATAGAGACAGTAGATCTAGCTGGTCTGTCATATTATAATAGAAACAGTAGATCTAGCTGGTCTGACATATTATAATAGAGACAGTAGATCTAGCTGGTCTGTCATATTATAATAGAGACAGTAGATCTAGCTGGTCTGTCATATTATAATAGAGACAGTTGATCTAGCTGGTCTGTCATATTATAATAGAGACAGTAGATCTAGCTGGTCTGTCATATTATAATAGAGACAGTAGATCTAGCTGGTCTGTCATAATATAATAGAGACAGTAGATCTAGCTGGTCTGACATATTATAATAGAAACAGTAGATCTAGCTGGTCTGTCATATTATAATAGAGACAGTAGATCTAGCTGGTCTGTCATATTATAATAGAGACAGTAGATCTAGCTGGTCTGTCATATTATAATAGAGACAGTTGATCTAGCTGGTCTGTCATATTATAATAGAGACAGTAGATCTAGCTGGTCTGTCATATTATAATAGAGACAGTAGATCTAGCTGGTCTGTCATATTATAATAGAGACAGTAGATCTAGCTGGTCTGTCATATTATAATAGAGACAGTAGATCTAGCTGGTCTGTCATATTATAATAGAGACAGTAGATCTAGCTGGTCTGTCATATTATAATAGAGACAGTAGATCTAGCTGGTCTGTCATATTATAATAGAGACAGTAGATCTAGCTGGTCTGTCATAATATAATAGAGACAGTAGATCTAGCTGGTCTGTCATAATATAATAGAGACAGTAGATCTAGCTGGTCTGTCATATTATAATAGAGACAGTAGATCTAGCTGGTCTGTCATAATATAATAGAGACAGTAGATCTAGCTGGTCTGTCATAATATAATAGAGACAGTAGATCTAGCTGGTCTGTCATAATATAATAGAGACAGTAGATCTAGCTGGTCTGTCATAATATAATAGAGACAGTAGATCTAGCTGGTCTGTCATAATATAATAGAGACAGTAGATCTAGCTGGTCTGTCATATTATAATAGAGACAGTAGATCTAGCTGGTCTGTCATATTATAATAGAGACAGTAGATCTAGCTGGTCTGTCATAATATAATAGAGACAGTAGATCTAGCTGGTCTGTCATAATATAATGGAGACAGTAGATCTAGCTGGTCTGTCATATGATAATAGAGACAGTAGATCTAGCTGGTCTGTCATATTATAATAGAGACAGTAGATCTAGCTGGTCTGTCATATTATAATAGAGACAGTAGATCTAGCTGGTCTGTCATAATATAATAGAGACAGTAGATCTAGCTGGTCTGTCATATTATAATAGAGACAGTAGATCTAGCTGGTCTGTCATATTATAATAGAGACAGTAGATCTAGCTGGTCTGTCATATTATAATAGAGACAGTAGATCTAGCTGGTCTGTCATATTATAATAGAGACAGTAGATCTAGCTGGTCTGTCATATTATAATAGAAACAGTAGATCTAGCTGGTCTGACATATTATAATAGAGACAGTAGATCTAGCTGGTCTGTCATATTATAATAGAGACAGTAGATCTAGCTGGTCTGTCATATTATAATAGAGACAGTAGATCTAGCTGGTCTGTCATATTATAATAGAGACAGTAGATCTAGCTGGTCTGTCATAATATAATAGAGACAGTAGATCTAGCTGGTCTGTCATATTATAATAGAGACAGTAGATCTAGCTGGTCTGTCATATTATAATAGAGACAGTAGATCTAGCTGGTCTGTCATATTATAATAGAGACAGTAGATCTAGCTGGTCTGTCATATTATAATAGAGACAGTAGATCTAGCTGGTCTGTCATATTATAATAGAGACAGTAGATCTAGCTGGTCTGTCATATTATAATAGAGACAGTTGATCTAGCTGGTCTGTCATATTATAATAGAGACAGTAGATCTAGCTGGTCTGTCATAATATAATAGAGACAGTAGATCTAGCTGGTCTGTCATAATATAATAGAGACAGTAGATCTAGCTGGTCTGTCATATTATAATAGAGACAGTAGATCTAGCTGGTCTGTCATAATATAATAGAGACAGTAGATCTAGCTGGTCTGTCATAATACTATAGAGACAGTAGATCTAGCTGGTCTGTCATAATATAATAGAGACAGTAGATCTAGCTGGTCTGTCATAATATAATAGAGACAGTAGATCTAGCTGGTCTGTCATAATATAATAGAGACAGTAGATCTAGCTGGTCTGTCATATTATAATAGAGACAGTAGATCTAGCTGGTCTGTCATATTATAATAGAGACAGTAGATCTAGCTGGTCTGTCATAATATAATAGAGACAGTAGATCTAGCTGGTCTGTCATAATATAATAGAGACAGTAGATCTAGCTGGTCTGTCATAATATAATAGAGACAGTAGATCTAGCTGGTCTGTCATATTATAATAGAGACAGTAGATCTAGCTGGTCTGTCATATTATAATAGAGACAGTAGATCTAGCTGGTCTGTCATATTATAATAGAGACAGTAGATCTAGCTGGTCTGTCATATTATAATAGAGACAGTAGATCTAGCTGGTCTGTCATATTATAATAGAGAGAGTAGATCTAGCTGGTCTGTCATATTATAATAGAGACAGTAGATCTAGCTGGTCTGTCATATTATAATAGAGACAGTAGATCTAGCTGGTCTGTCATATTATAATAGAGACAGTAGATCTAGCTGGTCTGTCATAATATAATAGAGACAGTAGATCTAGCTGGTCTGTCATATATAATAGAGACAGTAGATCTAGCTGGTCTGTCATATTATAATAGAGACAGTAGATCTAGCTGGTCTGTCATAATATGATAGAAACAGTAGATCTAGCTGGTCTGTCATAATATAATAGAGACAGTAGATCTAGCTGGTCTGTCATAACATAATAGAGACAGTAGATCTAGCTGGTCTGTCATAATATAATAGAGACAGTAGATCTAGCTGGTCTGTCATAATATAATAGAGACAGTAGATCTAGCTGGTCTGTCATATTATAATAGAGACAGTAGATCTAGCTGGTCTGTCATATTATAATAGAGACAGTAGATCTAGCTGGTCTGTCATAATATAATAGAGACAGTAGATCTAGCTGGTCTGTCATAATATAATAGAGACAGTAGATCTAGCTGGTCTGTCATATTATAATAGAGACAGTAGATCTAGCTGGTCTGTCATATTATAATAGAGACAGTAGATCTAGCTGGTCTGTCATATTATAATAGAGACAGTAGATCTAGCTGGTCTGTCATATTATAATAGAGACAGTAGATCTAGCTGGTCTGTCATATTATAATAGAAACAGTAGATCTAGCTGGTCTGTCATAATATAATAGAGACAGTAGATCTAGCTGGTCTGTCATATTATAATAGAGACAGTAGATCTAGCTGGTCTGTCATATTATAATAGAGACAGTAGATCTAGCTGGTCTGTCATATTATAATAGAGACAGTAGATCTAGCTGGTCTGTCATATTATAATAGAGACAGTAGATCTAGCTGGTCTGTCATATTATAATAGAGACAGTAGATCTAGCTGGTCTGACATATATAATAGAAACAGTAGATCTAGCTGGTCTGTCATATTATAATAGAGACAGTAGATCTAGCTGGTCTGTCATATTATAATAGAGACAGTAGATCTAGCTGGTCTGTCATATTATAATAGAGACAGTAGATCTAGCTGGTCTGTCATAATATAATAGAAACAGTAGATCTAGCTGGTCTGTCATAATATAATAGAGACAGTAGATCTAGCTGGTCTGTCATATTATAATAGAGACAGTAGATCTAGCTGGTCTGTCATATTATAATAGAAACAGTAGATCTAGCTGGTCTGTCATATTATAATAGAGACAGTAGATCTAGCTGGTCTGTCATATTATAATAGAGACAGTAGATCTAGCTGGTCTGTCATATTATAATAGAGACAGTAGATCTAGCTGGTCTGTCATATTATAATAGAGACAGTAGATCTAGCTGGTCTGTCATATTATAATAGAGACAGTAGATCTAGCTGGTCTGTCATATTATAATAGAGACAGTAGATCTAGCTGGTCTGTCATAATATAATAGAGACAGTAGATCTAGCTGGTCTGTCATATTATAATAGAGACAGTAGATCTAGCTGGTCTGTCATATTATAATAGAGACAGTAGATCTAGCTGGTCTGTCATATTATAATAGAGACAGTAGATCTAGCTGGTCTGTCATATTATAATAGAGACAGTAGATCTAGCTGGTCTGACATATTATAATAGAGACAGTAGATCTAGCTGGTCTGTCATAATATAATAGAGACAGTAGATCTAGCTGGTCTGTCATATTATAATAGAGACAGTAGATCTAGCTGGTCTGTCATATTATAATAGAGACAGTAGATCTAGCTGGTCTGTCATATTATAATAGAGACAGTAGATCTAGCTGGTCTGTCATATTATAATAGAGACAGTAGATCTAGCTGGTCTGTCATAATATAATAGAGACAGTAGATCTAGCTGGTCTGTCATATTATAATAGAGACAGTAGATCTAGCTGGTCTGTCATATTATAATAGAGACAGTAGATCTAGCTGGTCTGTCATATTATAATAGAGACAGTAGATCTAGCTGGTCTGTCATATTATAATAGAGACAGTAGATCTAGCTGGTCTGTCATATTATAATAGAGACAGTTGATCTAGCTGGTCTGTCATATTATAATAGAGACAGTAGATCTAGCTGGTCTGTCATATTATAATAGAGACAGTAGATCTAGCTGGTCTGTCATATTATAATAGAGACAGTAGATCTAGCTGGTCTGTCATATTATAATAGAGACAGTAGATCTAGCTGGTCTGTCATAATATAATAGAGACAGTAGATCTAGCTGGTCTGTCATAATATAATAGAGACAGTAGATCTAGCTGGTCTGTCATATTATAATAGAGACAGTAGATCTAGCTGGTCTGTCATAATATAATAGAAACAGTAGATCTAGCTGGTCTGTCATAATATAATAGAGACAGTAGATCTAGCTGGTCTGTCATAATATAATAGAGACAGTAGATCTAGCTGGTCTGTCATAATATAATAGAGACAGTAGATCTAGCTGGTCTGTCATAATATAATAGAGACAGTAGATCTAGCTGGTCTGTCATATTATAATAGAGACAGTAGATCTAGCTGGTCTGTCATATTATAATAGAGACAGTAGATCTAGCTGGTCTGTCATAATATAATAGAGACAGTAGATCTAGCTGGTCTGTCATAATATAATAGAGACAGTAGATCTAGCTGGTCTGTCATATTATAATAGAGACAGTAGATCTAGCTGGTCTGTCATATTATAATAGAAACAGTAGATCTAGCTGGTCTGTCATATTATAATAGAGACAGTAGATCTAGCTGGTCTGTCATATTATAATAGAGACAGTAGATCTAGCTGGTCTGTCATATTATAATAGAGACAGTAGATCTAGCTGGTCTGTCATAATATAATAGAGACAGTAGATCTAGCTGGTCTGTCATATTATAATAGAGACAGTAGATCTAGCTGGTCTGTCATATTATAATAGAGACAGTAGATCTAGCTGGTCTGTCATATTATAATAGAGACAGTAGATCTAGCTGGTCTGTCATATTATAATAGAGACAGTAGATCTAGCTGGTCTGTCATATTATAATAGAGACAGTAGATCTAGCTGGTCTGTCATATTATAATAGAGACAGTAGATCTAGCTGGTCTGTCATATTATAATAGAGACAGTAGATCTAGCTGGTCTGTCATATTATAATAGAGACAGTAGATCTAGCTGGTCTGTCATATTATAATAGAGACAGTAGATCTAGCTGGTCTGTCATATTATAATAGAGACAGTAGATCTAGCTGGTCTGTCATATTATAATAGAGACAGTTGATCTAGCTGGTCTGTCATATTATAATAGAAACAGTAGATCTAGCTGGTCTGTCATATTATAATAGAGACAGTAGATCTAGCTGGTCTGACATATTATAATAGAGACAGTAGATCTAGCTGGTCTGTCATATTATAATAGAGACAGTAGATCTAGCTGGTCTGTCATATTATAATAGAGACAGTAGATCTAGCTGGTCTGTCATAATATAATAGAGACAGTAGATCTAGCTGGTCTGTCATATTATAATAGAGACAGTAGATCTAGCTGGTCTGTCATAATATAATAGAGACAGTAGATCTAGCTGGTCTGTCATATTATAATAGAGACAGTAGATCTAGCTGGTCTGTCATATTATAATAGAGACAGTAGATCTAGCTGGTCTGTCATATTATAATAGAGACAGTAGATCTAGCTGGTCTGTCATATTATAATAGAGACAGTAGATCTAGCTGGTCTGTCATATTATAATAGAGACAGTAGATCTAGCTGGTCTGTCATAATATAATAGAGACAGTAGATCTAGCTGGTCTGTCATAATATAATAGAGACAGTAGATCTAGCTGGTCTGTCATAATATAATAGAGACAGTAGATCTAGCTGGTCTGTCATATTATAATAGAGACAGTAGATCTAGCTGGTCTGTCATATTATAATAGAAACAGTAGATCTAGCTGGTCTGTCATATTATAATAGAGACAGTAGATCTAGCTGGTCTGTCATATTATAATAGAGACAGTAGATCTAGCTGGTCTGTCATATTATAATAGAGACAGTAGATCTAGCTGGTCTGTCATATTATAATAGAGACAGTAGATCTAGCTGGTCTGTCATATTATAATAGAGACAGTAGATCTAGCTGGTCTGTCATATGATAGAGACAGTAGATCTAGCTGGTCTGTCATATTATAATAGAGACAGTAGATCTAGCTGGTCTGTCATATTATAATAGAGACAGTAGATCTAGCTGGTCTGTCATATTATAATAGAGACAGTAGATCTAGCTGGTCTGTCATATTATAATAGAAACAGTAGATCTAGCTGGTCTGTCATATTATAATAGAGACAGTAGATCTAGCTGGTCTGTCATATTATAATAGAGACAGTAGATCTAGCTGGTCTGTCATATTATAATAGAGACAGTAGATCTAGCTGGTCTGTCATATTATAATAGAGACAGTAGATCTAGCTGGTCTGTCATATTATAATAGAGACAGTAGATCTAGCTGGTCTGTCATATTATAATAGAAACAGTAGATCTAGCTGGTCTGTCATATTATAATAGAGACAGTAGATCTAGCTGGTCTGTCATATTATAATAGAGACAGTAGATCTAGCTGGTCTGTCATATTATAATAGAGACAGTAGATCTAGCTGGTCTGTCATATTATAATAGAGACAGTAGATCTAGCTGGTCTGTCATATTATAATAGAGACAGTAGATCTAGCTGGTCTGTCATATTATAATAGAGACAGTAGATCTAGCTGGTCTGTCATATTATAATAGAGACAGTAGATCTAGCTGGTCTGTCATATTATAATAGAGACAGTAGATCTAGCTGGTCTGTCATAATATAATAGAGACAGTAGATCTAGCTGGTCTGTCATATTATAATAGAGACAGTAGATCTAGCTGGTCTGTCATATTATAATAGAGACAGTAGATCTAGCTGGTCTGTCATAATATAATAGAGACAGTAGATCTAGCTGGTCTGTCATATTATAATAGAGACAGTTGATCTAGCTGGTCTGTCATATTATAATAGAGACAGTAGATCTAGCTGGTCTGTCATATTATAATAGAGACAGTAGATCTAGCTGGTCTGTCATATTATAATAGAGACAGTAGATCTAGCTGGTCTGTCATATTATAATAGAGACAGTAGATCTAGCTGGTCTGTCATATTATAATAGAGACAGTAGATCTAGCTGGTCTGTCATATTATAATAGAGACAGTAGATCTAGCTGGTCTGTCATATTATAATAGAGACAGTAGATCTAGCTGGTCTGTCATATTATAATAGAAACAGTAGATCTAGCTGGTCTGTCATATTATAATAGAGACAGTAGATCTAGCTGGTCTGTCATATTATAATAGAGACAGTAATGATCTAGCTGGTCTGTCATATTATAATAGAAACAGTAGATCTAGCTGGTCTGTCATATTATAATAGAGACAGTAGATCTAGCTGGTCTGTCATATTATAATAGAGACAGTAGATCTAGCTGGTCTGTCATATTATAATAGAGACAGTAGATCTAGCTGGTCTGTCATATTATAATAGAGACAGTAGATCTAGCTGGTCTGTCATATTATAATAGAGACAGTAGATCTAGCTGGTCTGTCATAATATAATAGAGACAGTAGATCTAGCTGGTCTGTCATATTATAATAGAGACAGTAGATCTAGCTGGTCTGTCATATTATAATAGAGACAGTAGATCTAGCTGGTCTGTCATATTATAATAGAGACAGTAGATCTAGCTGGTCTGTCATATTATAATAGAGACAGTAGATCTAGCTGGTCTGTCATATTATAATAGAGACAGTAGATCTAGCTGGTCTGTCATATTATAATAGAGACAGTAGATCTAGCTGGTCTGTCATATTATAATAGAGACAGTAGATCTAGCTGGTCTGTCATATTATAATAGAGACAGTAGATCTAGCTGGTCTGTCATAATATAATAGAGACAGTAGATCTAGCTGGTCTGTCATAATATAATAGAGACAGTAGATCTAGCTGGTCTGTCATATTATAATAGAGACAGTAGATCTAGCTGGTCTGTCATATTATAATAGAGACAGTAGATCTAGCTGGTCTGTCATATTATAATAGAGACAGTAGATCTAGCTGGTCTGTCATAATATAATAGAGACAGTAGATCTAGCTGGTCTGTCATAATATAATAGAGACAGTAGATCTAGCTGGTCTGTCATATGATAATAGAGACAGTAGATCTAGCTGGTCTGTCATATTATAATAGAGACAGTAGATCTAGCTGGTCTGTCATATTATAATAGAGACAGTAGATCTAGCTGGTCTGTCATATTATAATAGAGACAGTAGATCTAGCTGGTCTGTCATATTATAATAGAGACAGTAGATCTAGCTGGTCTGTCATATTATAATAGAGACAGTAGATCTAGCTGGTCTGACATATTATAATAGAAACAGTAGATCTAGCTGGTCTGTCATATTATAATAGAAACAGTAGATCTAGCTGGTCTGACATATTATAATAGAGACAGTAGATCTAGCTGGTCTGTCATATTATAATAGAGACAGTAGATCTAGCTGGTCTGTCATATTATAATAGAGACAGTAGATCTAGCTGGTCTGTCATATTATAATAGAGACAGTAGATCTAGCTGGTCTGTCATATTATAATAGAGACAGTTGATCTAGCTGGTCTGTCATATTATAATAGAGACAGTAGATCTAGCTGGTCTGTCATATTATAATAGAGACAGTAGATCTAGCTGGTCTGTCATATTATAATAGAGACAGTAGATCTAGCTGGTCTGTCATATTATAATAGAGACAGTAGATCTAGCTGGTCTGTCATATTATAATAGAGACAGTAGATCTAGCTGGTCTGTCATATTATAATAGAGACAGTAGATCTAGCTGGTCTGTCATATTATAATAGAGACAGTAGATCTAGCTGGTCTGTCATATTATAATAGAGACAGTAGATCTAGCTGGTCTGTCATATTATAATAGAGACAGTAGATCTAGCTGGTCTGTCATATTATAATAGAGACAGTAGATCTAGCTGGTCTGTCATATTATAATAGAGACAGTAGATCTAGCTGGTCTGTCATATTATAATAGAGACAGTAGATCTAGCTGGTCTGTCATAATATAATAGAGACAGTAGATCTAGCTGGTCTGTCATAATATAATAGAGACAGTAGATCTAGCTGGTCTGTCATATTATAATAGAGACAGTAGATCTAGCTGGTCTGTCATAATATAATAGAGACAGTAGATCTAGCTGGTCTGTCATAATATAATAGAGACAGTAGATCTAGCTGGTCTGTCATAATATAATAGAGACAGTAGATCTAGCTGGTCTGTCATAATATAATAGAGACAGTAGATCTAGCTGGTCTGTCATATTATAATAGAGACAGTAGATCTAGCTGGTCTGTCATATTATAATAGAGACAGTAGATCTAGCTGGTCTGTCATAATATAATAGAGACAGTAGATCTAGCTGGTCTGTCATATTATAATAGAGACAGTAGATCTAGCTGGTCTGTCATATTATAATAGAGACAGTAGATCTAGCTGGTCTGTCATATTATAATAGAGACAGTAGATCTAGCTGGTCTGTCATATTATAATAGAGACAGTAGATCTAGCTGGTCTGTCATATTATAATAGAGACAGTAGATCTAGCTGGTCTGTCATATTATAATAGAGACAGTAGATCTAGCTGGTCTGTCATATTATAATAGAGACAGTAGATCTAGCTGGTCTGTCATATTATAATAGAGACAGTAGATCTAGCTGGTCTGTCATATTATAATAGAGACAGTAGATCTAGCTGGTCTGTCATATTATAATAGAGACAGTAGATCTAGCTGGTCTGTCATAATATAATAGAGACAGTAGATCTAGCTGGTCTGTCATATTATAATAGAGACAGTAGATCTAGCTGGTCTGTCATATTATAATAGAGACAGTAGATCTAGCTGGTCTGTCATATTATAATAGAGACAGTAGATCTAGCTGGTCTGTCATATTATAATAGAGACAGTAGATCTAGCTGGTCTGTCATATTATAATAGAGACAGTAGATCTAGCTGGTCTGTCATATTATAATAGAGACAGTAGATCTAGCTGGTCTGTCATATTATAATAGAGACAGTAGATCTAGCTGGTCTGTCATATTATAATAGAGACAGTAGATCTAGCTGGTCTGTCATATTATAATAGAGACAGTAGATCTAGCTGGTCTGTCATATTATAATAGAGACAGTAGATCTAGCTGGTCTGTCATATTATAATAGAGACAGTAGATCTAGCTGGTCTGTCATATTATAATAGAGACAGTAGATCTAGCTGGTCTGTCATAATATAATAGAGACAGTAGATCTAGCTGGTCTGTCATAATATAATAGAGACAGTAGATCTAGCTGGTCTGTCATAATATAATAGAGACAGTAGATCTAGCTGGTCTGTCATATTATAATAGAGACAGTAGATCTAGCTGGTCTGTCATAATATAATAGAGACAGTAGATCTAGCTGGTCTGTCATAATATAATAGAGACAGTAGATTATAATAGAGACAGTAGATCTAGCTGGTCTGTCATATTATAATAGAGACAGTAGATCTAGCTGGTCTGTCATAATATAATAGAGACAGTAGATCTAGCTGGTCTGTCATAATATAATAGAGACAGTAGATCTAGCTGGTCTGTCATATTATAATAGAGACAGTAGATCTAGCTGGTCTGTCATATATAATAGAAACAGTAGATCTAGCTGGTCTGTCATATTATAATAGAGACAGTAGATCTAGCTGGTCTGTCATATTATAATAGAGACAGTAGATCTAGCTGGTCTGTCATATTATAATAGAGACAGTAGATCTAGCTGGTCTGTCATATTATAATAGAGACAGTAGATCTAGCTGGTCTGTCATATTATAATAGAGACAGTAGATCTAGCTGGTCTGTCATATTATAATAGAAACAGTAGATCTAGCTGGTCTGTCATATTATAATAGAGACAGTAGATCTAGCTGGTCTGTCATATTATAATAGAGACAGTAGATCTAGCTGGTCTGTCATATTATAATAGAGACAGTAGATCTAGCTGGTCTGTCATATTATAATAGAGACAGTAGATCTAGCTGGTCTGTCATATTATAATAGAGACAGTAGATCTAGCTGGTCTGTCATATTATAATAGAGACAGTAGATCTAGCTGGTCTGTCATATTATAATAGAGACAGTAGATCTAGCTGGTCTGTCATATTATAATAGAGACAGTAGATCTAGCTGGTCTGTCATATTATAATAGAGACAGTAGATCTAGCTGGTCTGTCATATTATAATAGAGACAGTAGATCTAGCTGGTCTGTCATATTATAATAGAGACAGTAGATCTAGCTGGTCTGTCATAATATAATAGAGACAGTAGATCTAGCTGGTCTGTCATATTATAATAGAGACAGTAGATCTAGCTGGTCTGTCATATTATAATAGAGACAGTAGATCTAGCTGGTCTGTCATATTATAATAGAGACAGTAGATCTAGCTGGTCTGTCATATTATAATAGAGACAGTAGATCTAGCTGGTCTGTCATATTATAATAGAGACAGTAGATCTAGCTGGTCTGTCATATTATAATAGAGACAGTAGATCTAGCTGGTCTGTCATAATATAATAGAGACAGTAGATCTAGCTGGTCTGTCATATAATATTAGAGACAGTAGATCTAGCTTGTCTGTCATATTGTAATAGAGACAATAGATCTAGCTGGTCTGTCATAATATAATAGAGACAGTAGATCTAGCTGGTCTGTCATAATATAATAGAGACAGTAGATCTAGCTGGTCTGTCATAATATAATAGAGACAGTAGATCTAGCTGGTCTGTCATAATATAATAGAGACAGTAGATCTAGCTGGTCTGTCATATTATAATAGAGACAGTAGATCTAGCTGGTCTGTCATATTATAATAGAGACAGTAGATCTAGCTGGTCTGTCATAATATAATAGAGACAGTAGATCTAGCTGGTCTGTCATAATATAATAGAGACAGTAGATCTAGCTGGTCTGTCATATTATAATAGAGACAGTAGATCTAGCTGGTCTGTCATATTATAATAGAGACAGTAGATCTAGCTGGTCTGTCATATTATAATAGAGACAGTAGATCTAGCTGGTCTGTCATATTATAATAGAGACAGTAGATCTAGCTGGTCTGTCATATTATAATAGAGACAGTAGATCTAGCTGGTCTGTCATATTATAATAGAGACAGTAGATCTAGCTGGTCTGTCATATTATAATAGAGACAGTAGATCTAGCTGGTCTGTCATATTATAATAGAGACAGTAGATCTAGCTGGTCTGTCATATTATAATAGAGACAGTAGATCTAGCTGGTCTGTCATATTATAATAGAGACAGTAGATCTAGCTGGTCTGTCATATTATAATAGAGACAGTAGATCTAGCTGGTCTGTCATATTATAATAGAGACAGTAGATCTAGCTGGTCTGTCATATTATAATAGAGACAGTAGATCTAGCTGGTCTGTCATATTATAATAGAGACAGTAGATCTAGCTGGTCTGTCATATTATAATAGAGACAGTAGATCTATAATATAATACAGTAGATCTAGCTGGTCTGTCATATTATAATAGAGACAGTAGATCTAGCTGGTCTGTCATATTATAATAGAGACAGTAGATCTAGCTGGTCTGTCATATTATAATAGAGACAGTAGATCTAGCTGGTCTGTCATATTATAATAGAGACAGTAGATCTAGCTGGTCTGTCATATTATAATAGAGACAGTAGATCTAGCTGGTCTGTCATATTATAATAGAGACAGTAGATCTAGCTGGTCTGTCATATTATAATAGAGACAGTAGATCTAGCTGGTCTGTCATATTATAATAGAGACAGTAGATCTAGCTGGTCTGTCATATTATAATAGAGACAGTAGATCTAGCTGGTCTGTCATATTATAATAGAGACAGTAGATCTAGCTGGTCTGTCATATTATAATAGAGACAGTAGATCTAGCTGGTCTGTCATATTATAATAGAGACAGTAGATCTAGCTGGTCTGTCATATTATAATAGAGACAGTAGATCTAGCTGGTCTGTCATATTATAATAGAGACAGTAGATCTAGCTGGTCTGTCATAATATAATAGAGACAGTAGATCTAGCTGGTCTGTCATAATATAATAGAGACAGTAGATCTAGCTGGTCTGTCATAATAGAGACAGTAGATTATAATATAAGACAGTAGATCTAGCTGGTCTGTCATAATATAATAGAGACAGTAGATCTAGCTGGTCTGTCATAATATAATAGAGACAGTAGATCTAGCTGGTCTGTCATAATATAATAGAGACAGTAGATCTAGCTGGTCTGTCATATTATAATAGAGACAGTAGATCTAGCTGGTCTGTCATATTATAATAGAGACAGTAGATCTAGCTGGTCTGTCATAATATGATAGAAACAGTAGATCTAGCTGGTCTGTCATAATATAATAGAGACAGTAGATCTAGCTGGTCTGTCATATTATAATAGAGACAGTAGATCTAGCTGGTCTGTCATATTATAATAGAGACAGTAGATCTAGCTGGTCTGTCATATTATAATAGAGACAGTAGATCTAGCTGGTCTGTCATATTATAATAGAGACAGTAGATCTAGCTGGTCTGTCATATTATAATAGAAACAGTAGATCTAGCTGGTCTGTCATATTATAATAGAGACAGTAGATCTAGCTGGTCTGTCATATTATAATAGAGACAGTAGATCTAGCTGGTCTGTCATATTATAATAGAAACAGTAGATCTAGCTGGTCTGTCATATTATAATAGAGACAGTAGATCTAGCTGGTCTGTCATATTATAATAGAGACAGTAGATCTAGCTGGTCTGTCATATTATAATAGAGACAGTAGATCTAGCTGGTCTGTCATATTATAATAGAGACAGTAGATCTAGCTGGTCTGTCATATTATAATAGAGACAGTTGATCTAGCTGGTCTGTCATATTATAATAGAGACAGTTGATCTAGCTGGTCTGTCATATTATAATAGAGACAGTAGATCTAGCTGGTCTGTCATATTATAATAGAGACAGTAGATCTAGCTGGTCTGTCATATTATAATAGAGACAGTAGATCTAGCTGGTCTGTCATATTATAATAGAGACAGTAGATCTAGCTGGTCTGTCATATTATAATAGAGACAGTAGATCTAGCTGGTCTGTCATAATATAATAGAGACAGTAGATCTAGCTGGTCTGTCATATTATAATAGAGACAGTAGATCTAGCTGGTCTGTCATATTATAATAGAGACAGTAGATCTAGCTGGTCTGTCATATTATAATAGAGACAGTAGATCTAGCTGGTCTGTCATATTATAATAGAGACAGTAGATCTAGCTGGTCTGTCATAATATAATAGAGACAGTAGATCTAGCTGGTCTGTCATATATATAATAGAGAGAGACAGTAGATCTAGCTGGTCTGTCATATTATAATAGAGACAGTAGATCTAGCTGGTCTGTCATATTATAATAGAGACAGTAGATCTAGCTGGTCTGTCATATTATAATAGAGACAGTAGATCTAGCTGGTCTGTCATATTATAATAGAGACAGTAGATCTAGCTGGTCTGTCATATTATAATAGAGACAGTAGATCTAGCTGGTCTGTCATATTATAATAGAGACAGTAGATCTAGCTGGTCTGTCATATTATAATAGAGACAGTAGATCTAGCTGGTCTGTCATATTATAATAGAGACAGTAGATCTAGCTGGTCTGTCATAGATCTATATATAGAGACAGTAGATCTAGCTGGTCTGTCATATTATAATAGAGACAGTAGATCTAGCTGGTCTGTCATATTATAATAGAGACAGTAGATCTAGCTGGTCTGTCATATTATAATAGAGACAGTAGATCTAGCTGGTCTGTCATATTATAATAGAGACAGTAGATCTAGCTGGTCTGTCATATTATAATAGAGACAGTAGATCTAGCTGGTCTGTCATATTATAATAGAGACAGTAGATCTAGCTGGTCTGTCATATTATAATAGAGACAGTAGATCTAGCTGGTCTGTCATATGATAGAGACAGTAGATCTAGCTGGTCTGTCATATTATAATAGAGACAGTAGATCTAGCTGGTCTGTCATATTATAATAGAGACAGTAGATCTAGCTGGTCTGTCATATTATAATAGAGACAGTAGATCTAGCTGGTCTGTAATAATATGATAGAAACAGTAGATCTAGCTGGTCTGTCATAATATAATAGAGACAGTAGATCTAGCTGGTCTGTCATATGATAATAGAGACAGTAGATCTAGCTGGTCTGTCACATTATAATAGAAACAGTAGATCTAGCTGGTCTGACATATTATAATAGAGACAGTAGATCTAGCTGGTCTGTCATATTATAATAGAGACAATAGATCTAGCTGGTCTGACATATTATAATAGAAACAGTAGATCTAGCTGGTCTGTCACATTATAATAGAGACAATAGATCTAGCTGGTCTGACATATTATAATAGAAACAGTAGATCTAGCTGGTCTGTCACATTATAATAGAAACAGTAGATCTAGCTGGTCTGACATATTATAATAGAGACAGTAGATCTAGCTGGTCTGTCATATTATAATAGAGACAGTAGATCTAGCTGGTCTGTCATATTATAATAGAGACAGTAGATCTAGCTGGTCTGTCATATTATAATAGAGACAGTAGATCTAGCTGGTCTGTCATATTATAATAGAGACAGTTGATCTAGCTGGTCTGTCATATTATAATAGAAACAGTAGATCTAGCTGGTCTGTCATATTATAATAGAGACAGTAGATCTAGCTGGTCTGTCATATTATAATAGAGACAGTAGATCTAGCTGGTCTGTCATATTATAATAGAGACAGTAGATCTAGCTGGTCTGTCATATTATAATAGAGACAGTAGATCTAGCTGGTCTGTCATAATATAATAGAGACAGTAGATCTAGCTGGTCTGTCATATTATAATAGAAACAGTAGATCTAGCTGGTCTGTCATAATATAATAGAGACAGTAGATCTAGCTGGTCTGTCATAATATAATAGAGACAGTAGATCTAGCTGGTCTGTCATAATATAATAGAGACAGTAGATCTAGCTGGTCTGTCATATTATAATAGAGACAGTAGATCTAGCTGGTCTGTCATAATATAATAGAGACAGTAGATCTAGCTGGTCTGTCATAATATAATAGAGACAGTAGATCTAGCTGGTCTGTCATAATATAATAGAGACAGTAGATCTAGCTGGTCTGTCATATTATAATAGAGACAGTAGATCTAGCTGGTCTGTCATAATATAATAGAGACAGTAGATCTAGCTGGTCTGTCATATTATAATAGAGACAGTAGATCTAGCTGGTCTGTCATATTATAATAGAGACAGTAGATCTAGCTGGTCTGTCATATTATAATAGAGACAGTAGATCTAGCTGGTCTGTCATAATATAATAGAGACAGTAGATCTAGCTGGTCTGTCATAATATAATAGAGACAGTAGATCTAGCTGGTCTGTCATATATATAATAGAGACAGTAGATCTAGCTGGTCTGTCATATTATAATAGAGACAGTAGATCTAGCTGGTCTGTCATATTATAATAGAGACAGTAGATCTAGCTGGTCTGTCATATTATAATAGAGACAGTAGATCTAGCTGGTCTGTCATATTATAATAGAGACAGTAGATCTAGCTGGTCTGTCATATTATAATAGAGACAGTAGATCTAGCTGGTCTGTCATATTATAATAGAGACAGTAGATCTAGCTGGTCTGTCATATTATAATAGAGACAGTAGATCTAGCTGGTCTGTCATATTATAATAGAGACAGTAGATCTAGCTGGTCTGTCATATTATAATAGAGACAGTAGATCTAGCTGGTCTGTCATATTATAATAGAGACAGTAGATCTAGCTGGTCTGTCATATTATAATAGAGACAGTAGATCTAGCTGGTCTGTCATATTATAATAGAAACAGTAGATCTAGCTGGTCTGTCATATTATAATAGAGACAGTAGATCTAGCTGGTCTGTCATATTATAATAGAGACAGTAGATCTAGCTGGTCTGTCATATTATAATAGAGACAGTAGATCTAGCTGGTCTGTCATATTATAATAGAGACAGTAGATCTAGCTGGTCTGTCATATTATAATAGAGACAGTAGATCTAGCTGGTCTGTCATATTATAATAGAGACAGTAGATCTAGCTGGTCTGTCATATTATAATAGAGACAGTAGATCTAGCTGGTCTGTCATATTATAATAGAGACAGTAGATCTAGCTGGTCTGTCATATTATAATAGAGACAGTAGATCTAGCTGGTCTGTCATATTATAATAGAGACAGTAGATCTAGCTGGTCTGTCATATTATAATAGAGACAGTAGATCTAGCTGGTCTGTCATATTATAATAGAGACAGTAGATCTAGCTGGTCTGTCATATTATAATAGAGACAGTAGATCTAGCTGGTCTGTCATATTATAATAGAGACAGTAGATCTAGCTGGTCTGTCATAATATAATAGAGACAGTAGATCTAGCTGGTCTGTCATAATATAATAGAGACAGTAGATCTAGCTGGTCTGTCATATTATAATAGAGACAGTAGATCTAGCTGGTCTGTCATATTATAATAGAGACAGTAGATCTAGCTGGTCTGTCATATTATAATAGAGACAGTAGATCTAGCTGGTCTGTCATATTATAATAGAGACAGTAGATCTAGCTGGTCTGTCATAATATAATAGAGACAGTAGATCTAGCTGGTCTGTCATAATATAATAGAGACAGTAGATCTAGCTGGTCTGTCATAATATAATAGAGACAGTAGATCTAGCTGGTCTGTCATATTATAATAGAGACAGTAGATCTAGCTGGTCTGTCATATTATAATAGAGACAGTAGATCTAGCTGGTCTGTCATATTATAATAGAGACAGTAGATCTAGCTGGTCTGTCATATTATAATAGAGACAGTAGATCTAGCTGGTCTGTCATATTATAATAGAGACAGTAGATCTAGCTGGTCTGTCATATTATAATAGAGACAGTAGATCTAGCTGGTCTGTCATATTATAATAGAGACAGTAGATCTAGCTGGTCTGTCATATTATAATAGAGACAGTAGATCTAGCTGGTCTGTCATATTATAATAGAGACAGTAGATCTAGCTGGTCTGTCATATTATAATAGAGACAGTAGATCTAGCTGGTCTGTCATATTATAATAGAGACAGTAGATCTAGCTGGTCTGTCATATTATAATAGAGACAGTAGATCTAGCTGGTCTGTCATATTATAATAGAGACAGTAGATCTAGCTGGTCTGTAATAATATGATAGAAACAGTAGATCTAGCTGGTCTGTCATAATATAATAGAGACAGTAGATCTAGCTGGTCTGTCATATGATAATAGAGACAGTAGATCTAGCTGGTCTGTCATATTATAATAGAAACAGTAGATCTAGCTGGTCTGTCATATTATAATAGAGACAGTAGATCTAGCTGGTCTGTCATATTATAATAGAGACAGTAGATCTAGCTGGTCTGTCATATTATAATAGAGACAGTAGATCTAGCTGGTCTGTCATATTATAATAGAGACAGTAGATCTAGCTGGTCTGTCATATTATAATAGAAACAGTAGATCTAGCTGGTCTGTCATATTATAATAGAGACAGTAGATCTAGCTGGTCTGTCATATTATAATAGAGACAGTAGATCTAGCTGGTCTGTCATATTATAATAGAGACAGTAGATCTAGCTGGTCTGTCATATTATAATAGAGACAGTAGATCTAGCTGGTCTGTCATATTATAATAGAGACAGTAGATCTAGCTGGTCTGTCATATTATAATAGAGACAGTAGATCTAGCTGGTCTGTCATATTATAATAGAGACAGTAGATCTAGCTGGTCTGTCATATTATAATAGAGACAGTAGATCTAGCTGGTCTGTCATATTATAATAGAGACAGTAGATCTAGCTGGTCTGTCATAATATAATAGAGACAGTAGATCTAGCTGGTCTGTCATAATATAATAGAGACAGTAGATCTAGCTGGTCTGTCATAATATAATAGAGACAGTAGATCTAGCTGGTCTGTCATAATATAATAGAGACAGTAGATCTAGCTGGTCTGTCATATTATAATAGAGACAGTAGATCTAGCTGGTCTGTCATAATATAATAGAGACAGTAGATCTAGCTGGTCTGTCATATTATAATAGAGACAGTAGATCTAGCTGGTCTGTCATATTATAATAGAGACAGTAGATCTAGCTGGTCTGTCATATTATAATAGAGACAGTAGATCTAGCTGGTCTGTCATATTATAATAGAGACAGTAGATCTAGCTGGTCTGTCATATTATAATAGAGACAGTAGATCTAGCTGGTCTGTCATATTATAATAGAGACAGTAGATCTAGCTGGTCTGTCATAATATAATAGAAACAGTAGATCTAGCTGGTCTGTCATAATATAATAGAGACAGTAGATCTAGCTGGTCTGTCATATTATAATAGAGACAGTAGATCTAGCTGGTCTGTCATATTATAATAGAGACAGTAGATCTAGCTGGTCTGTCATATTATAATAGAGACAGTAGATCTAGCTGGTCTGTCATATTATAATAGAGACAGTAGATCTAGCTGGTCTGTCATATTATAATAGAGACAGTAGATCTAGCTGGTCTGTCATAATATAATAGAGACAGTAGATCTAGCTGGTCTGTCATAATATAATAGAGACAGTAGATCTAGCTGGTCTGTCATAATATAATAGAGACAGTAGATCTAGCTGGTCTGTCATATTATAATAGAGACAGTAGATCTAGCTGGTCTGTCATATTATAATAGAGACAGTAGATCTAGCTGGTCTGTCATATTATAATAGAGACAGTAGATCTAGCTGGTCTGTCATATTATAATAGAGACAGTAGATCTAGCTGGTCTGTCATATTATAATAGAGACAGTAGATCTAGCTGGTCTGTCATATTATAATAGAGACAGTAGATCTAGCTGGTCTGTCATATTATAATAGAGACAGTAGATCTAGCTGGTCTGTCATAATATAATAGAGACAGTAGATCTAGCTGGTCTGTCATAATATAATAGAGACAGTAGATCTAGCTGGTCTGTCATATTATAATAGAGACAGTAGATCTAGCTGGTCTGTCATATTATAATAGAGACAGTAGATCTAGCTGGTCTGTCATATTATAATAGAGACAGTAGATCTAGCTGGTCTGTCATATTATAATAGAGACAGTAGATCTAGCTGGTCTGTCATATTATAATAGAGACAGTAGATCTAGCTGGTCTGTCATATTATAATAGAGACAGTAGATCTAGCTGGTCTGTCATATTATAATAGAGACAGTAGATCTAGCTGGTCTGTCATAATATAATAGAGACAGTAGATCTAGCTGGTCTGTCATATTATAATAGAGACAGTAGATCTAGCTGGTCTGTCATAATATAATAGAGACAGTAGATCTAGCTGGTCTGTCATAATATAATAGAGACAGTAGATCTAGCTGGTCTGTCATAATATAATAGAGACAGTAGATCTAGCTGGTCTGTCATATTATAATAGAGACAGTAGATCTAGCTGGTCTGTCATAATATAATAGAGACAGTAGATCTAGCTGGTCTGTCATAATATAATAGAGACAGTAGATCTAGCTGGTCTGTCATAATATAATAGAGACAGTAGATCTAGCTGGTCTGTCATAATATAATAGAGACAGTAGATCTAGCTGGTCTGTCATAATATAATAGAGACAGTAGATCTAGCTGGTCTGTCATAATATAATAGAGACAGTAGATCTAGCTGGTCTGTCATAATATAATAGAGACAGTAGATCTAGCTGGTCTGTCATAATATAATAGAGACAGTAGATCTAGCTGGTCTGTCATAATATAATAGAGACAGTAGATCTAGCTGGTCTGTCATATTATAATAGAGACAGTAGATCTAGCTGGTCTGTCATAATATAATAGAGACAGTAGATCTAGCTGGTCTGTCATAATATAATAGAGACAGTAGATCTAGCTGGTCTGTCATAATATAATAGAGACAGTAGATCTAGCTGGTCTGTCATAATATAATAGAGACAGTAGATCTAGCTGGTCTGTCATATTATAATAGAGACAGTAGATCTAGCTGGTCTGTCATATTATAATAGAGACAGTAGATCTAGCTGGTCTGTCATAATATAATAGAGACAGTAGATCTAGCTGGTCTGTCATAATATAATAGAGACAGTAGATCTAGCTGGTCTGTCATATTATAATAGAGACAGTAGATCTAGCTGGTCTGTCATATTATAATAGAGACAGTAGATCTAGCTGGTCTGTCATATTATAATAGAGACAGTAGATCTAGCTGGTCTGTCATATTATAATAGAGACAGTAGATCTAGCTGGTCTGTCATATTATAATAGAGACAGTAGATCTAGCTGGTCTGTCATATTATAATAGAGACAGTAGATCTAGCTGGTCTGTCATATTATAATAGAGACAGTAGATCTAGCTGGTCTGTCATATTATAATAGAAACAGTAGATCTAGCTGGTCTGTCATATTATAATAGAGACAGTAGATCTAGCTGGTCTGTCATATTATAATAGAGACAGTAGATCTAGCTGGTCTGTCATATTATAATAGAGACAGTAGATCTAGCTGGTCTGTCATATTATAATAGAGACAGTAGATCTAGCTGGTCTGTCATATTATAATAGAGACAGTAGATCTAGCTGGTCTGTCATATTATAATAGAGACAGTAGATCTAGCTGGTCTGTCATAATATAATAGAGACAGTAGATCTAGCTGGTCTGTCATAATATAATAGAGACAGTAGATCTAGCTGGTCTGTCATAATATAATAGAGACAGTAGATCTAGCTGGTCTGTCATATTATAATAGAGACAGTAGATCTAGCTGGTCTGTCATAATATAATAGAGACAGTAGATCTAGCTGGTCTGTCATAATATAATAGAGACAGTAGATCTAGCTGGTCTGTCATAATATAATAGAGACAGTAGATCTAGCTGGTCTGTCATAATATAATAGAGACAGTAGATCTAGCTGGTCTGTCATATTATAATAGAGACAGTAGATCTAGCTGGTCTGTCATATTATAATAGAGACAGTAGATCTAGCTGGTCTGTCATATTATAATAGAGACAGTAGATCTAGCTGGTCTGTCATAATATAATAGAGACAGTAGATCTAGCTGGTCTGTCATAATATAATAGAGACAGTAGATCTAGCTGGTCTGTCATATTATAATAGAGACAGTAGATCTAGCTGGTCTGTCATAATATAATAGAGACAGTAGATCTAGCTGGTCTGTCATAATATAATAGAGACAGTAGATCTAGCTGGTCTGTCATAATATAATAGAGACAGTAGATCTAGCTGGTCTGTCATAATATAATAGAGACAGTAGATCTAGCTGGTCTGTCATAATATAATAGAGACAGTAGATCTAGCTGGTCTGTCATATTATAATAGAGACAGTAGATCTAGCTGGTCTGTCATAATATAATAGAAACAGTAGATCTAGCTGGTCTGTCATAATATAATAGAGACAGTAGATCTAGCTGGTCTGTCATATTATAATAGAGACAGTAGATCTAGCTGGTCTGTCATAATATAATAGAGACAGTAGATCTAGCTGGTCTGTCATAATATAATAGAGACAGTAGATCTAGCTGGTCTGTCATAATATAATAGAGACAGTAGATCTAGCTGGTCTGTCATAATATAATAGAGACAGTAGATCTAGCTGGTCTGTCATAATATAATAGAGACAGTAGATCTAGCTGGTCTGTCATAATATAATAGAGACAGTAGATCTAGCTGGTCTGTCATAATATAATAGAGACAGTAGATCTAGCTGGTCTGTCATAATATAATAGAGACAGTAGATCTAGCTGGTCTGTCATATAATAGAGACAGTAGATCTAGCTGGTCTGTCATATTATAATAGAGACAGTAGATCTAGCTGGTCTGTCATATTATAATAGAGACAGTAGATCTAGCTGGTCTGTCATATTATAATAGAAACAGTAGATCTAGCTGGTCTGTCATAATATAATAGAGACAGTAGATCTAGCTGGTCTGTCATATTATAATAGAGACAGTAGATCTAGCTGGTCTGTCATATTATAATAGAGACAGTAGATCTAGCTGGTCTGTCATATTATAATAGAGACAGTAGATCTAGCTGGTCTGTCATATTATAATAGAGACAGTAGATCTAGCTGGTCTGTCATATTATAATAGAGACAGTAGATCTAGCTGGTCTGTCATATTATAATAGAGACAGTAGATCTAGCTGGTCTGTCATATTATAATAGAGACAGTAGATCTAGCTGGTCTGTCATATTATAATAGAGACAGTAGATCTAGCTGGTCTGTCATATTATAATAGAGACAGTAGATCTAGCTGGTCTGTCATATTATAATAGAGACAGTAGATCTAGCTGGTCTGTCATATTATAATAGAGACAGTAGATCTAGCTGGTCTGTCATATTATAATAGAGACAGTAGATCTAGCTGGTCTGTCATATTATAATAGAGACAGTAGATCTAGCTGGTCTGTCATATTATAATAGAGACAGTAGATCTAGCTGGTCTGTCATATTATAATAGAGACAGTAGATCTAGCTGGTCTGTCATAATATAATAGAGACAGTAGATCTAGCTGGTCTGTCATATTATAATAGAGACAGTAGATCTAGCTGGTCTGTCATAATATAATAGAGACAGTAGATCTAGCTGGTCTGTCATAATATAATAGAGACAGTAGATCTAGCTGGTCTGTCATAATATAATAGAGACAGTAGATCTAGCTGGTCTGTCATAATATAATAGAGACAGTAGATCTAGCTGGTCTGTCATAATATAATAGAGACAGTAGATCTAGCTGGTCTGTCATAATATAATAGAGACAGTAGATCTAGCTGGTCTGTCATAATATAATAGAGACAGTAGATCTAGCTGGTCTGTCATAATATAATAGAGACAGTAGATCTAGCTGGTCTGTCATAATATAATAGAGACAGTAGATCTAGCTGGTCTGTCATATTATAATAGAGACAGTAGATCTAGCTGGTCTGTCATAATATAATAGAGACAGTAGATCTAGCTGGTCTGTCATAATATAATAGAGACAGTAGATCTAGCTGGTCTGTCATAATATAATAGAGACAGTAGATCTAGCTGGTCTGTCATAATATAATAGAGACAGTAGATCTAGCTGGTCTGTCATATTATAATAGAGACAGTAGATCTAGCTGGTCTGTCATATTATAATAGAGACAGTAGATCTAGCTGGTCTGTCATATTATAATAGAGACAGTAGATCTAGCTGGTCTGTCATAATATAATAGAGACAGTAGATCTAGCTGGTCTGTCATAATATAATAGAGACAGTAGATCTAGCTGGTCTGTCATATTATAATAGAGACAGTAGATCTAGCTGGTCTGTCATAATATAATAGAGACAGTAGATCTAGCTGGTCTGTCATAATATAATAGAGACAGTAGATCTAGCTGGTCTGTCATAATATAATAGAGACAGTAGATCTAGCTGGTCTGTCATAATATAATAGAGACAGTAGATCTAGCTGGTCTGTCATAATATAATAGAGACAGTAGATCTAGCTGGTCTGTCATATTATAATAGAGACAGTAGATCTAGCTGGTCTGTCATAATATAATAGAGACAGTAGATCTAGCTGGTCTGTCATAATATAATAGAGACAGTAGATCTAGCTGGTCTGTCATATTATAATAGAGACAGTAGATCTAGCTGGTCTGTCATAATATAATAGAGACAGTAGATCTAGCTGGTCTGTCATATTATAATAGAGACAGTAGATCTAGCTGGTCTGTCATAATATAATAGAGACAGTAGATCTAGCTGGTCTGTCATATTATAATAGAGACAGTAGATCTAGCTGGTCTGTCATAATATAATAGAGACAGTAGATCTAGCTGGTCTGTCATATTATAATAGAGACAGTAGATCTAGCTGGTCTGTCATAATATAATAGAGACAGTAGATCTAGCTGGTCTGTCATATTATAATAGAGACAGTAGATCTAGCTGGTCTGTCATAATATAATAGAGACAGTAGATCTAGCTGGTCTGTCATAATATAATAGAGACAGTAGATCTAGCTGGTCTGTCATAATATAATAGAGACAGTAGATCTAGCTGGTCTGTCATAATATAATAGAGACAGTAGATCTAGCTGGTCTGTCATAATATAATAGAGACAGTAGATCTAGCTGGTCTGTCATAATATAATAGAGACAGTAGATCTAGCTGGTCTGTCATAATATAATAGAGACAGTAGATCTAGCTGGTCTGTCATAATATAATAGAGACAGTAGATCTAGCTGGTCTGTCATAATATAATAGAGACAGTAGATCTAGCTGGTCTGTCATATTATAATAGAGACAGTAGATCTAGCTGGTCTGTCATATTATAATAGAGACAGTAGATCTAGCTGGTCTGTCATATTATAATAGAGACAGTAGATCTAGCTGGTCTGTCATAATATAATAGAGACAGTAGATCTAGCTGGTCTGTCATAATATAATAGAGACAGTAGATCTAGCTGGTCTGTCATATTATAATAGAGACAGTAGATCTAGCTGGTCTGTCATAATATAATAGAGACAGTAGATCTAGCTGGTCTGTCATAATATAATAGAGACAGTAGATCTAGCTGGTCTGTCATAATATAATAGAGACAGTAGATCTAGCTGGTCTGTCATAATATAATAGAGACAGTAGATCTAGCTGGTCTGTCATAATATAATAGAGACAGTAGATCTAGCTGGTCTGTCATATTATAATAGAGACAGTAGATCTAGCTGGTCTGTCATAATATAATAGAAACAGTAGATCTAGCTGGTCTGTCATAATATAATAGAGACAGTAGATCTAGCTGGTCTGTCATATTATAATAGAGACAGTAGATCTAGCTGGTCTGTCATAATATAATAGAGACAGTAGATCTAGCTGGTCTGTCATATTATAATAGAGACAGTAGATCTAGCTGGTCTGTCATATTATAATAGAGACAGTAGATCTAGCTGGTCTGTCATATTATAATAGAGACAGTAGATCTAGCTGGTCTGTCATAATATAATAGAGACAGTAGATCTAGCTGGTCTGTCATAATATAATAGAGACAGTAGATCTAGCTGGTCTGTCATATTATAATAGAGACAGTAGATCTAGCTGGTCTGTCATAATATAATAGAGACAGTAGATCTAGCTGGTCTGTCATAATATAATAGAGACAGTAGATCTAGCTGGTCTGTCATAATATAATAGAGACAGTAGATCTAGCTGGTCTGTCATAATATAATAGAGACAGTAGATCTAGCTGGTCTGTCATAATATAATAGAGACAGTAGATCTAGCTGGTCTGTCATAATATAATAGAGACAGTAGATCTAGCTGGTCTGTCATATTATAATAGAGACAGTAGATCTAGCTGGTCTGTCATAATATAATAGAGACAGTAGATCTAGCTGGTCTGTCATAATATAATAGAGACAGTAGATCTAGCTGGTCTGTCATAATATAATAGAGACAGTAGATCTAGCTGGTCTGTCATAATATAATAGAGACAGTAGATCTAGCTGGTCTGTCATAATATATAGAGACAGTAGATCTAGCTGGTCTGTCATAATATAATAGAGACAGTAGATCTAGCTGGTCTGTCATAATATAATAGAGACAGTAGATCTAGCTGGTCTGTCATAATATAATAGAGACAGTAGATCTAGCTGGTCTGTCATATTATAATAGAGACAGTAGATCTAGCTGGTCTGTCATAATATAATAGAGACAGTAGATCTAGCTGGTCTGTCATATTATAATAGAGACAGTAGATCTAGCTGGTCTGTCATAATATAATAGAGACAGTAGATCTAGCTGGTCTGTCATATTATAATAGAGACAGTAGATCTAGCTGGTCTGTCATATTATAATAGAGACAGTAGATCTAGCTGGTCTGTCATATTATAATAGAGACAGTAGATCTAGCTGGTCTGTCATATTATAATAGAGACAGTAGATCTAGCTGGTCTGTCATATTATAATAGAGACAGTAGATCTAGCTGGTCTGTCATATTATAATAGAGACAGTAGATCTAGCTGGTCTGTCATATTATAATAGAGACAGTAGATCTAGCTGGTCTGTCATAATATAATAGAGACAGTAGATCTAGCTGGTCTGTCATAATATAATAGAGACAGTAGATCTAGCTGGTCTGTCATAATATAATAGAGACAGTAGATCTAGCTGGTCTGTCATATTATAATAGAGACAGTAGATCTAGCTGGTCTGTCATATTATAATAGAGACAGTAGATCTAGCTGGTCTGTCATATTATAATAGAGACAGTAGATCTAGCTGGTCTGTCATAATATAATAGAGACAGTAGATCTAGCTGGTCTGTCATATTATAATAGAGACAGTAGATCTAGCTGGTCTGTCATATTATAATAGAGACAGTAGATCTAGCTGGTCTGTCATAATATAATAGAGACAGTAGATCTAGCTGGTCTGTCATAATATAATAGAGACAGTAGATCTAGCTGGTCTGTCATAATATAATAGAGACAGTAGATCTAGCTGGTCTGTCATAATATAATAGAGACAGTAGATCTAGCTGGTCTGTCATAATATAATAGAGACAGTAGATCTAGCTGGTCTGTCATAATATAATAGAGACAGTAGATCTAGCTGGTCTGTCATAATATAATAGAGACAGTAGATCTAGCTGGTCTGTCATATTATAATAGAGACAGTAGATCTAGCTGGTCTGTCATAATATAATAGAGACAGTAGATCTAGCTGGTCTGTCATAATATAATAGAGACAGTAGATCTAGCTGGTCTGTCATAATATAATAGAGACAGTAGATCTAGCTGGTCTGTCATAATATAATAGAGACAGTAGATCTAGCTGGTCTGTCATATTATAATAGAGACAGTAGATCTAGCTGGTCTGTCATATTATAATAGAGACAGTAGATCTAGCTGGTCTGTCATAATATAATAGAGACAGTAGATCTAGCTGGTCTGTCATAATATAATAGAGACAGTAGATCTAGCTGGTCTGTCATATTATAATAGAGACAGTAGATCTAGCTGGTCTGTCATAATATAATAGAAACAGTAGATCTAGCTGGTCTGTCATAATATAATAGAGACAGTAGATCTAGCTGGTCTGTCATAATATAATAGAGACAGTAGATCTAGCTGGTCTGTCATAATATAATAGAGACAGTAGATCTAGCTGGTCTGTCATAATATAATAGAGACAGTAGATCTAGCTGGTCTGTCATATTATAATAGAGACAGTAGATCTAGCTGGTCTGTCATAATATAATAGAGACAGTAGATCTAGCTGGTCTGTCATAATATAATAGAGACAGTAGATCTAGCTGGTCTGTCATATTATAATAGAGACAGTAGATCTAGCTGGTCTGTCATAATATAATAGAGACAGTAGATCTAGCTGGTCTGTCATATTATAATAGAGACAGTAGATCTAGCTGGTCTGTCATATTATAATAGAGACAGTAGATCTAGCTGGTCTGTCATATTATAATAGAGACAGTAGATCTAGCTGGTCTGTCATATTATAATAGAGACAGTAGATCTAGCTGGTCTGTCATAATATAATAGAGACAGTAGATCTAGCTGGTCTGTCATATTATAATAGAGACAGTAGATCTAGCTGGTCTGTCATAATATAATAGAGACAGTAGATCTAGCTGGTCTGTCATAATATAATAGAGACAGTAGATCTAGCTGGTCTGTCATAATATAATAGAGACAGTAGATCTAGCTGGTCTGTCATATTATAATAGAGACAGTAGATCTAGCTGGTCTGTCATAATATAATAGAGACAGTAGATCTAGCTGGTCTGTCATATTATAATAGAGACAGTAGATCTAGCTGGTCTGTCATATTATAATAGAGACAGTAGATCTAGCTGGTCTGTCATAATATAATAGAGACAGTAGATCTAGCTGGTCTGTCATAATATAATAGAGACAGTAGATCTAGCTGGTCTGTCATAATATAATAGAGACAGTAGATCTAGCTGGTCTGTCATAATATAATAGAGACAGTAGATCTAGCTGGTCTGTCATAATATAATAGAGACAGTAGATCTAGCTGGTCTGTCATAATATAATAGAGACAGTAGATCTAGCTGGTCTGTCATATTATAATAGAGACAGTAGATCTAGCTGGTCTGTCATATTATAATAGAGACATTAGATCTAGCTGGTCTGTCATAATATAATAGAGACAGTAGATCTAGCTGGTCTGTCATAATATGATAGAAACAGTAGATCTAGCTGGTCTGTCATATTATAATAGAGACAGTAGATCTAGCTGGTCTGTCATATTATAATAGAGACAGTAGATCTAGCTGGTCTGTCATAATATAATAGAGACAGTAGATCTAGCTGGTCTGTCATAATATAATAGAGACAGTAGATCTAGCTGGTCTGTCATAATATAATAGAGACAGTAGATCTAGCTGGTCTGTCATATTATAATAGAGACAGTAGATCTAGCTGGTCTGTCATAATATAATAGAGACAGTAGATCTAGCTGGTCTGTCATAATATAATAGAGACAGTAGATCTAGCTGGTCTGTCATAATATAATAGAGACAGTAGATCTAGCTGGTCTGTCATATTATAATAGAGACAGTAGATCTAGCTGGTCTGTCATATTATAATAGAGACAGTAGATCTAGCTGGTCTGTCATATTATAATAGAGACAGTAGATCTAGCTGGTCTGTCATAATATAATAGAGACAGTAGATCTAGCTGGTCTGTCATAATATAATAGAGACAGTAGATCTAGCTGGTCTGTCATAATATAATAGAGACAGTAGATCTAGCTGGTCTGTCATAATATAATAGAGACAGTAGATCTAGCTGGTCGTCATAATATAATAGAGACAGTAGATCTAGCTGGTCTGTCATAATATAATAGAGACAGTAGATCTAGCTGGTCTGTCATAATATAATAGAGACAGTAGATCTAGCTGGTCTGTCATAATATAATAGAGACAGTAGATCTAGCTGGTCTGTCATAATATAATAGAGACAGTAGATCTAGCTGGTCTGTCATAATATAATAGAGACAGTAGATCTAGCTGGTCTGTCATATTATATAATAGAGACAGTAGATCTAGCTGGTCTGTCATAATATAATAGAGACAGTAGATCTAGCTGGTCTGTCATAATATAATAGAGACAGTAGATCTAGCTGGTCTGTCATAATATAATAGAGACAGTAGATCTAGCTGGTCTGTCATAATATAATAGAGACAGTAGATCTAGCTGGTCTGTCATAATATAATAGAGACAGTAGATCTAGCTGGTCTGTCATAATATAATAGAGACAGTAGATCTAGCTGGTCTGTCATAATATAATAGATTTTAGTAGATCTAGCTGGTCTGTCATATTATAATAGAGACAGTAGATCTAGCTGGTCTGTCATAATATAATAGAGACAGTAGATCTAGCTGGTCTGTCATAATATAATAGAGACAGTAGATCTAGCTGGTCTGTCATAATATAATAGAGACAGTAGATCTAGCTGGTCTGTCATAATATAATAGAGACAGTAGATCTAGCTGGTCTGTCATAATATAATAGAGACAGTAGATCTAGCTGGTCTGTCATAATATAATAGAGACAGTAGATCTAGCTGGTCTGTCATATTATAATAGAGACAGTAGATCTAGCTGGTCTGTCATAATATAATAGAGACAGTAGATCTAGCTGGTCTGTCATAATATAATAGAGACAGTAGATCTAGCTGGTCTGTCATATTATAATAGAGACAGTAGATCTAGCTGGTCTGTCATAATATAATAGAGACAGTAGATCTAGCTGGTCTGTCATAATATAATAGAGACAGTAGATCTAGCTGGTCTGTCATAATATAATAGAGACAGTAGATCTAGCTGGTCTGTCATAATATAATAGAGACAGTAGATCTAGCTGGTCTGTCATATTATAATAGAGACAGTAGATCTAGCTGGTCTGTCATATTATAATAGAGACAGTAGATCTAGCTGGTCTGATCATATCTATAATAGAGACAGTAGATCTAGCTGGTCTGTCATAATATAATAGAGACAGTAGATCTAGCTGGTCTGTCATAATATAATAGAGACAGTAGATCTAGCTGGTCTGTCATATTATAATAGAGACAGTAGATCTAGCTGGTCTGTCATATTATAATAGAGACAGTAGATCTAGCTGGTCTGTCATATTATAATAGAGACAGTAGATCTAGCTGGTCTGTCATAATATAATAGAGACAGTAGATCTAGCTGGTCTGTCATATTATAATAGAGACAGTAGATCTAGCTGGTCTGTCATATTATAATAGAGACAGTAGATCTAGCTGGTCTGTCATATTATAATAGAGACAGTAGATCTAGCTGGTCTGTCATATTATAATAGAGACAGTAGATCTAGCTGGTCTGTCATAATATAATAGAGACAGTAGATCTAGCTGGTCTGTCATATTATAATAGAGACAGTAGATCTAGCTGGTCTGTCATATTATAATAGAGACAGTAGATCTAGCTGGTCTGTCATAATATAATAGAGACAGTAGATCTAGCTGGTCTGTCATATTATAATAGAGACAGTAGATCTAGCTGGTCTGTCATAATATAATAGAGACAGTAGATCTAGCTGGTCTGTCATAATATAATAGAGACAGTAGATCTAGCTGGTCTGTCATAATATAATAGAGACAGTAGATCTAGCTGGTCTGTCATAATATAATAGAGACAGTAGATCTAGCTGGTCTGTCATATTATAATAGAGACAGTAGATCTAGCTGGTCTGTCATAATATAATAGAGACAGTAGATCTAGCTGGTCTGTCATAATATAATAGAGACAGTAGATCTAGCTGGTCTGCTCTGTAATAATATGATAGAAACAGTAGATCTAGCTGGTCTGTCATATTATAATAGAGACAGTAGATCTAGCTGGTCTGTCATAATATAATAGAGACAGTAGATCTAGCTGGTCTGTCATAATATAATAGAGACAGTAGATCTAGCTGGTCTGTCATAATATAATAGAGACAGTAGATCTAGCTGGTCTGTCATAATATAATAGAGACAGTAGATCTAGCTGGTCTGTCATAATATAATAGAGACAGTAGATCTAGCTGGTCTGTCATATTATAAGAGACAGTAGATCTAGCTGGTCTGTCATAATATAATAGAGACAGTAGATCTAGCTGGTCTGTCATAATATAATAGAGACAGTAGATCTAGCTGGTCTGTCATATATAATAGAGACAGTAGATCTAGCTGGTCTGTCATAATATAATAGAAACAGTAGATCTAGCTGGTCTGTCATAATATAATAGAGACAGTAGATCTAGCTGGTCTGTCATAATATAAGAGACAGAGATCTAGCTGGTCTGTCACAGTAGATCTAGCTGGTCTGTCATAATATAATAGAGACAGTAGATCTAGCTGGTCTGTCATATAGATATAATAGAGACAGTAGATCTAGCTGGTCTGTCATATTATAATAGAGACAGTAGATCTAGCTGGTCTGTCATATTATAATAGAGACAGTAGATCTAGCTGGTCTGTCATAATATAATAGAAACAGTAGATCTAGCTGGTCTGTCATAGATATGGTCTGTCATATATAATAGAGACAGTAGATCTAGCTGGTCTGTCATATTATAATAGAGACAGTAGATCTAGCTGGTCTGTCATATTATAATAGAGACAGTAGATCTAGCTGGTCTGTCATATTATAATAGAGACAGTAGATCTAGCTGGTCTGTCATATTATAATAGAGACAGTAGATCTAGCTGGTCTGTCACATTATAATATAATAGAGACAGTAGATCTAGCTGGTCTGTCATATATATAATAGAGACAGTAGATCTAGCTGGTCTGTCATATTATAATAGAGACAGTAGATCTAGCTGGTCTGTCATATTATAATAGAGACAGTAGATCTAGCTGGTCTGTCATATTATAATAGAGACAGTAGATCTAGCTGGTCTGTCATATTATAATAGAGACAGTAGATCTAGCTGGTCTGTCATATATAATAGAGACAGTAGATCTAGCTGGTCTGTCATATTATAATAGAGACAGTAGATCTAGCTGGTCTGTCATAATATAATAGAGACAGTAGATCTAGCTGGTCTGTCATATTATAATAGAGACAGAGATCTAGCTGGTCTGTCATATATAATAGAGACAGTAGATCTAGCTGGTCTGTCATATTATAATAGAGACAGTAGATCTAGCTGGTCTGTCATAATAGAGACAGTAGATCTAGATAATATAATAGAGACAGTAGATCTAGCTGGTCTGTCATAATATAATAGAGACAGTAGATCTAGCTGGTCTGTCATAATATAATAGAGACAGTAGATCTAGCTGGTCTGTCATAATATAATAGAGACAGTAGATCTAGCTGGTCTGTCATATAATAGAGACAGTAGATCTAGCTGGTCTGTCATATTATAATAGAGACAGTAGATCTAGCTGGTCTGTCATAATATAATAGAGACAGTAGATCTAGCTGGTCTGTCATATTATAATAGAGACAGTAGATCTAGCTGGTCTGTCATATTATAATAGAGACAGTAGATCTAGCTGGTCTGTCATATTATAATAGAGACAGTAGATCTAGCTGGTCTGTCATATTATAATAGAGACAGTAGATCTAGCTGGTCTGTCATATTATAATAGAGACAGTAGATCTAGCTGGTCTGTCATATTATAATAGAGACAGTAGATCTAGCTGGTCTGTCATATTATAATAGAGACAGTAGATCTAGCTGGTCTGTCATATTATAATAGAGACAGTAGATCTAGCTGGTCTGTCATATTATAATAGAGACAGTAGATCTAGCTGGTCTGTCATATTATAATAGAGACAGTAGATCTAGCTGGTCTGTCATATTATAATAGAGACAGTAGATCTAGCTGGTCTGTCATATTATAATAGAGACAGTAGATCTAGCTGGTCTGTCATATTATAATAGACAGTAGATCTAGCTGGTCTGTCATATTATAATAGAGACAGTAGATCTAGCTGGTCTGTCATATTATAATAGAGACAGTAGATCTAGCTGGTCTAATATAATAGAGACAGTAGATCTAGCTGGTCTGTCATAATATAATAGAGACAGTAGATCTAGCTGGTCTGTCATAATATAATAGAGACAGTAGATCTAGCTGGTCTGTCATAATATAATAGAGACAGTAGATCTAGCTGGTCTGTCATAATATAATAGAGACAGTAGATCTAGCTGGTCTGTCATAATATAATAGAGACAGTAGATCTAGCTGGTCTGTCATATTATAATAGAGACAGTAGATCTAGCTGGTCTGTCATATTATAATAGAGACAGTAGATCTAGCTGGTCTGTCATATATATAATAGAGCAGATAATAATATAATAGAGACAGTAGATCTAGCTAGCTGGTCTGTCATATTATAATAGAGACAGTAGATCTAGCTGGTCTGTATTATAGAGACATATATATAATTATAGAGACAGTAGATATCTATGGTCTGTCATATTATAATAGAGACAGTAGATCTAGCTGGTCTGTCATAATATAATAGAGACAGTAGATCTAGCTGGTCTGTCATAATATAATAGAGACAGTAGATCTAGCTGGTCTGTCATATTATAATAGAGACAGTAGATCTAGCTGGTCTGTCATATTATAATAGAGACAGTAGATCTAGCTGGTCTGTCATATTATAATAGAGACAGTAGATCTAGCTGGTCTGTCATAGATATGGTCTGTCATATAGAGACAGTAGATCTAGCTGGTCTGTCATAATATAATAGAGACAGTAGATCTAGCTGGTCTGTCATAATATAATAGAGACAGTAGATCTAGCTGGTCTGTCATATTATAATAGAGACAGTAGATCTAGCTGGTCTGTCATATTATAATAGAGACAGTAGATCTAGCTGGTCTGTCATAATATAATAGAGACAGTAGATCTAGCTGGTCTGTCATAATATAATAGAGACAGTAGATCTAGCTGGTCTGTCATAATATAATAGAGACAGTAGATCTAGCTGGTCTGTCATAATATAATAGAGACAGTAGATCTAGCTGGTCTGTCATATTATAATAGAGACAGTAGATCTAGCTGGTCTGTCATATTATAATAGAGACAGTAGATCTAGCTGGTCTGTCATAATATAATAGAGACAGTAGATCTAATAGAGACAGTAGCTGGGTCTGTCATAATATAATAGAGACAGTAGATCTAGCTGGTCTGTAATAATATAATAGAGACAGTAGATCTAGCTGGTCTGTCATATTATATATATGGTCTGTCATATTATAATAGAGACAGTAGATCTAGCTGGTCTGTCATATTATAATAGAGACAGTAGATCTAGCTGGTCTGTCATAATATAATAGAGACAGTAGATCTAGCTGGTCTGTCATAATATAATAGAGACAGTAGATCTAGCTGGTCTGTCATATCATAATAGAGACAGTAGATCTAGCTGGTCTGTCATATTATAATAGAGACAGTAGATCTAGCTGGTCTGTCATATTATAATAGAGACAGTAGATCTAGCTGGTCTGTCATAATATAATAGAGACAGTAGATCTAGCTGGTCTGTCATAATATAATAGAGACAGTAGATCTAGCTGGTCTGTCATAATATAATAGAGACAGTAGATCTAGCTGGTCTGTCATATTATAATAGAGACAGTAGATCTAGCTGGTCTGTCATATTATAATAGAGACAGTAGATCTAGCTGGTCTGTCATAATATAATTGAGACAGTAGATCTAGCTGGTCTGTCATAATATGATAGAAACAGTAGATCTAGCTGGTCTGTCATATGATAGAGACAGTAGATCTAGCTGGTCTGTCATATTATAATAGAGACAGTAGATCTAGCTGGTCTGTCATAATATAATAGAGACAGTAGATCTAGCTGGTCTGTCATAATATAATAGAGACAGTAGATCTAGCTGGTCTGTCATAATATAATAGAGACAGTAGATCTAGCTGGTCTGTCATAATATAATAGAGACAGTAGATCTAGCTGGTCTGTCATAATATAATAGAGACAGTAGATCTAGCTGGTCTGTCATATTATAATAGAGACAGTTGATCTAGCTGGTCTGTCATATTATAATAGAGACAGTAGATCTAGCTGGTCTGTCATAATATAATAGAGATAGTAGATATCTAGCTGGTCTGTCATAATATAATAGAGAGAGTGGATCTAGCTGGTCTGTCATAATATAATAGAGAGAGTGGATCTAGCTGGTCTGTCATAATATAGTAAAGACAGTAGATCTAGCTGGTCTGTCATAATATAATAGAGACAGTAGATCTAGCTGGTCTGTCAAAGGATAACAGAAACAGTTAATCTAGCTGGTCTGTCATAATATAATAGAGAAAGTAGATGTAGCTGGTCTCCCATCATATATTTGAGACAATAGATCTAGCTTTTCTGTCATAATATAATAGAGACAGTAGATGTAGCTCTATATAGGCTAACTTGCTTGCCCCTGCTATCTGCTTGCTTGCTAACCTGGTCTGCTAATTGCTCGCTTGCCGGCCCCGGTCTGCTAATTGCTAGCCCCTGCTAACTGCTTGCTTGCTAACCCGGTCTGCTAATTGCTAGCTTGCCGGCCCGATCTGTTAACTGTTAGCTTGTTAGCATCGGCCTGCTAACTGTCTGAATCGCCGTGTCCCCTGTCAGCCACTCACTGGACCCATATATTCACTTGGCTACGCATGCCTCTCTCTAATATCAATATGCCTTTTCCATTACTGTCCTGGTTAGTGATTACTGTCTTATTTCACTGTAGAGTCTCTAGCCCTGCTCAATATGCCTTAACCAACCATGTTGTTCCACCTCCTACATATGCGATGACATCACCTGGTTTAAACGTCTCTAGAGACTATATCTCTCTCTTCATTACTCAATGCCTAGGTTTACCTCCAATGTACTCACATCCTACCTTACCTTTGTCTGTACACTATACCTTGAATCTACTGCAAATATAGCCTGCAGAGTTCTGTCTTTACTATCCAGGTCTGTACCCAAACAATTTGAGCTTCACCTTTCCAGAAACACGTCTCTCACTGTTACATATCTACCTCCATCACTCCAGTATCCCTGTCCCCTTCCCCCTATACATATCTACCTCCATCACTCCAGTATCCCTGTCTCCTTCCCCCTATACATATCTACCTCCATCACTCCAGTATCCCTGTCTCCTTCCCCCTATACATATCTACCTCCATCACTCCAGTATCCCTGTCTCCTTCCCCCTATACATATCTACCTCCATCACTCCAGTATCCCTGTCTCCTTCACCCTATACATATCTACCTCCATCACTCCTGTACATTATTAATATGGTACTGGAACTGACCCTGTATATAGCTTACTTACTTTCTTGTGTTCTTATTTCCATTTCTCGTGTATTTTTTTCTACTTTACTTTATTTTATAGTACTATATATTGATTACTTAATTGTTGGGAAATGAGCTCGTAAGAAACCCACTATACTTGTGCATGTGACAATAACCCATTAAAATTTGTCCAAGACTACCACCTAGTGGACAGTTTATTTACAAAACGCTTTATCAACTCGACCGGATCCAGTTTGGCCCTCACGACTAGCCGTAGTCAAAAGCGTCCTAGCAACGGGGCGGAAAGAACCTTCATTTAACAACAAGCTACTTATCTCCCACAACACAAAACAACAATACGTTACCGCTTCTACAGTATTAAATTATAATATTTATGTTTGTTAACTAATATACTTTTTTTTTTTAAACAATCTATATTCTCAAGTTATCGTATGAAGCGGGATGGCTATCAACAACCCATCGGTGTTTCTGTTGATGATAAACGGACAGATAGAAGGGGCGAATGTGAGTAGCTAGGTAACGTTAGTAACGAGTTAACTAGCTAAGCATCTAACGTTAGTAACTAGCTAAGCATCTAACGTTGGTAACTAGCTAAGCATCTAACGTTAGTAACTAGCTAAGCATCTAACGTTAGTAACTAGCTAAGCATCTAACGTTAGTAACTAGCTAAGCATCTAACGTTAGTAACTAGCTAAGCATCTAACGTTAGTAACTAGCTAAGCATCTAACGTTAGTAACTAGCTAAGCATCTAACGTTGGTAACTAGCTAAGCATCTAACGTTAGTAACTAGCTAAGCATCTAACGTTAGTAACTAGCTAAGCATCTAACGTTAGTAACTAGCTAAGCATCTAACGTTAGTAACTAGCTAAGCATCTAACGTTAGTAACTAGCTAAGCATCTAACGTTAGTAACGAGTTAACTAGCTAAGCATCTAACGTTAGTAACTAGCTAAGCATCTAACGTTAGTAACGAGTTAACTAGCTAAGCATCTAACGTTAGTAACTAGCTAAGCATCTAACGTTGGTAACTAGCTAAGCATCTAACGTTAGTAACTAGCTAAGCATCTAACGTTAGTAACTAGCTAAGCATCTAACGTTAGTAACTAGCTAAGCATCTAACGTTAGTAACGAGATAACTAGCTAAGCAGCTAACGTTAGTAACGAGCTAACTAGCTAAGCATCTAACGTTAGTAACGAGTTAACTAGCTAAGCATCTAACGTTAGTAACGAGTTAACTAGCTAAGCATTTAACGTTAGTAACGAGCTAACTAGCTAAGCAGCTAACGTTAGTAACGAGTTAAGTAGCTAAGCATCTAACGTTAGTAACTAGCTAACTAGCTAAGCATCTAACGTTAGTAACGAGTTAACTAGCTAAGCATCTAACGTTAGTAACGAGTTAACTAGCTAAGCATCTAACGTTAGTAACTAGCTAAGCATCTAACGTTAGTAACTAGCTAAGCATCTAACGTTAGTAACTAGCTAAGCATCTAACGTTAGTAACGAGTTAACTAGCTAAGCATCTAACGTTAGTAACTAGCTAAGCATCTAACGTTAGTAACGAGTTAACTAGCTAAGCATCTAACGTTAGTAACGAGCCTACTAGCTAAGCATCTAACGTTAGTAACGTTAGTAACTAGCTAAGCATCTAACGTTAGTAACGAGTTAACTAGCTAAGCATCTAACGTTGGTAACGAGTTAACTAGCTAAGCATCTAACGTTAGTAACGAGTTAACTAGCTAAGCATCTAACGTTGGTAACGAGTTAACTAGCTAAGCATCTAACGTTAGTAACGAGTTAACTAGCTAAGCATCTAACGTTAGTAACTAGCTAAGCATCTAACGTTAGTAACGAGTTAACTAGCTAAGCATCTAACGTTAGTAACGAGCCTACTAGCTAAGCATCTAACGTTAGTAACGAGTTAACTAGCTAAGCATCTAACGTTAGTAACTAGCTAAGCATCTAACGTTAGTAACAAGTTAACTAGCTAAGCATCTAACGTTAGTAACTAGCTAAGCATCTAACGTTAGTAACAAGTTAACTAGCTAAGCATCTAACGTTAGTAACGAGTTAACTAGCTAAGCATCTAACGTTAGTAACGAGTTAACTAGCTAAGCATCTAACGTTGGTAACGAGTTAACTAGCTAAGCATCTAACGTTAGTAACTAGCTAACTAGCTAAGCATCTAACGTTAGTTACGAGTTAACTAGCTAAGCATCTAATGTTAGTAACTAGCTAACTAGCTAAGCATCTAACGTTAGTTACGAGTTAACTAGCTAAGCATCTAACGTTAGTTACGAGTTAACTAGCTAAGCATCTAACGTTAGTAACTAGCTAAGCATCTAACGTTAGTTACGAGTTAACTAGCTAAGCATCTAACGTTGGTAACGAGTTAACTAGCTAAGCATCTAACGTTAGTTACGAGTTAACTAGCTAAGCATCTAACGTTAGTAACTAGCTAAGCATCTAACGTTAGTAACGAGTTAACTAGCTAAGCATCTAACGTTAGTAACGAGTTAACTAGCTAAGCATCTAACGTTAGTAACGAGTTAACTAGCTAAGCAGCTGACGTTAGTAACGAGTTAACTAGCTAAGCATCTAACGTTAGTAACGAGTTAACTAGCTAAGCATCTAACGTTAGTAACGAGTTAACTAGCTAAGCATCTAACGTTAGTTACGAGTTAACTAGCTAAGCAGCTGGCGTTAGTAACGAGTTAACTAGCATCTAACGTTAGTAACGAGTTAACTAGCTAAGCATCTAACGTTAGTAACGAGTTAACTAGCTAAGCAGCTGACGTTAGTAACGAGTTAACTAGCTAAGCATCTAACGTTAGTAACGAGTTAACTAGCTAAGCATCTAACGTTAGTAACGAGTTAACTAGCTAAGCATCTAACGTTAGTAACGAGTTAACTAGCTAAGCATCTAACGTTAGTAACGAGTTAACTAGCTAAGCATCTAACGTTAGTAACGAGTTAACTAGCTAAGCATCTAACGTTAGTAACGAGTTAACTAGCTAAGCATCTAACGTTAGTAACGAGTTAACTAGCTAAGCATCTAACGTTAGTAACGAGTTAACTAGCTAAGCATCTAACGTTAGTAACGAGTTAACTAGCTAAGCATCTAACGTTAGTAACGAGTTAACTAGCTAAGCATCTAACGTTAGTAACGAGTTAACTAGCTAACATCTAACGTTAGTAACGAGTTAAACTAGCTAAGCATCATCTAACGTTAGTAACGAGTTAACTAGCTAAGCATCTAACGTTAGTAACGAGTTAACTAGCTAAGCATCTAACGTTAGTAACGAGTTAACTAGCTAAGCATCTAACGTTAGTAACGAGTTAACTAGCTAAGCATCTAACGTTAGTAACGAGTTAACTAGCTAAGCATCTAACGTTAGTAACGAGTTAACTAGCTAAGCATCTAACGTTGGTAACGAGTTAACTAGCTAAGCATCTAACGTTGGTAACTAGTAACTAGCTAAGCAGCTGACGTTAGTAACTAGCTAACTAGCTAAGCAGCTGACGTTAGTAACTAGCTAACTAGCTAAGCATCTAATGTTAGTAACTAGTTAACTAGCTAAGCATCTAATGTTAGTAACTAGTTAACTAGCTAAGCATCTAATGTTAGTAACTAGCTAACTAGCTAAGCATCTAATGTTAGTAACTAGCTAACTAGCTAAGCATCTAATGTTAGTAACTAGCTAACTAGCTAAGCATCTAACGTTAGTAACGAGTTAACTAGCTAAGCATCTAACGTTAGTAACGATTTAACTAGCTAAGCATCTAACGTTAGTAACGAGCTAACTAGCTAAGCATCTAACGTTAGTAACAAGTTAACTAGCTAAGCATCTAACGTTAGTAACGAGTTAACTAGCTAAGCATCTAACGTTAGTAACGAGTTAACTAGCTAAGCATCTAACGTTAGTAACGAGTTAACTAGCTAAGCATCTAACGTTAGTAACGAGTTAACTAGCTAAGCATCTAACGTTAACAAGGTAAAATGAGGCGGATCATATTGGATAACTTGACCGCTTTTTGAATAATTGGTTTAGTGAGCATTAACATGTTCTATAAAACTGCCTTGTTTATTCTCTCTGATCTGACTGATGTGTTGCGTTGTCAGTTTCCAGAGTATGATGACCTGTACTGTAAATACTGCTTCGTCTACGGACACGACTGGGCTCCCACCTCGGTGAGTGACTCCGAGTCATCTGGAACATGTTGAAGTTCCCTTACTGTGGATAGATATAACATAATACACTTGTTCTACTAAGCTAGCAACTACTAAGTACTTAAATAGCTGCATGTCCAGGGATGCACTGGTAAAGGTTTTGACTTTCAGAGCGTTCAAAACGACTGGGAACTCGGACGAAAACTAGTGGTAAAAAAAAAACATTTGAACATTCGTCCAACTCGGGAATTCGGGCCTCTTTCTACAGCTCCGACCTGAAGATCACAGACTCTCACAGATTTTCCAGAGTTCCCAGTTGTTTAAAGAGACATCTCCCCTCTCTCTCTCTTCCTCCCTCTCCTCTCTCCAGGGTCTAGAGGAGGGTATATCTCAGATTACGTCGAAAGGCAGAGACTCTCCTCAGAGAATGATCTGGAATTTTCCTCTGGAGATCACCTTTAAGAGCACCAACCCATTAGGCTGTGAGAGACACACACACACACACACACACACACACACACACACACACACACACACACACACACACACACACACACACACCCACACCCTTCTTACCGTAGCAGACAGTTGATGATACCATAGCTAACACTGTGTTGTGTGTACCCAGGGCCTCAGATCGTGGTGAGTGTCTACGGTCCTGATACGTTTGGTAACGATGTGGTCAGAGGATACGGAGCAACACACATCCCCTTCACTCCTGGACAGTCAGTATCTCTCCTCTTCCTCTCTCCTGGACAGTCTCTCTCTCCTCTTCCTCTCTCCTGGACAGTCAGTGTCTCTCTCTCCTCCTCTTCCTCTCCTGGACAGTCAGTATCTCTCCTCCTCTTCATCTCCTGGACAGTCTCTCCTCCTCTTCCTCCTCTCTCCATCCCCTTCTCTCCTGGACAGTCAGTATCTCTCCTCTTCCTCTCTCCTGGACAGTCTCTCTCCTCCTCTTCCTCTCCATCCCCTTCACTCCTGGATAGTCAGTATCTCTCCTCCTCTTCCTCTCTCCTAGACAGTCAGTATCTCCCCTCCTTCCTCTCTCCTAGACAGTCAGTATCTCCCCTCCTCTTCATCTCCTGGACAGTCAGTATCTCTCCTCTTCCCCTCTCCATCCCCTTCTCTCCTGGACAGTCAGTATCTCTCCTCTTCCTCTCTCCTAGACAATCAGTATCTCTCCTCCTCTTCCTCTCTCCATCCCCTTCTCTCCTAGACAATCAGTATCTCTCCTCCTCTTCCTCTCTCCATCCCCTTCTCTCCTGGACAGTCAGTATCTCTCCTCTTCCTCTCCTAGACAGTCAGTATCTAGCCTCCTCTTCCTCTCCTGGACAGTCAGTATCTCTCCTCCTCTTCCTCTCTCCTCTTCCTCTCCTGGACAGTCAGTATCTCTTCTCTTCCTCTCTCCTCTTCCACTCCTGGACAGTCAGTATCTCTCCTCTTCATCTCTCCTCTTCCTCTCCTGGACAGTCAGTATCTCTCCTCCTCTCCCCTGGACAGTCAGTATCTCTCCTCCTCTTCCTCTCTCCTCTTCCTCGCCTGGACAGTCAGTATCTCTTCTCCTCTTCATCTCTCCTCTTCCTCTCCTGGACAGTCAGTATCTCTCTCTCTTCCCCTCTCCTCTTCCTCTCCTGGACATTCAGTATCTCTTCTCCTCCTCCTCTCTCCTCCTCCTCCTCTCTCCTGGACAGTCAGTATCTCTTCTCCTCTTCATCTCTCCTGGACAGTCAGTATCTCTCCTCTAACGTAATCTCTTGTTTTCAGACACAACAGAACCATCCCAATGTTTGTTCCTGAATCCACATCAAGACTTCAGAAATTCACAAGGTAACGTGTGTCTTACTGTGGGCTAAATACTGGGCGGCTGAGTGTGTGTGTTTACTGGGGGCTAAGTGTGTGTGTTTAATGCTGGGGGCTGAGTGTGTGTGTTTACTGGGGGCTAAGTGTGTGTTTACTGGGGGCTAAGTGTGTGTGTTTAATGCAGGGGGCTAAGTGTGTGTGTTACTAAGTGTGTGCTGTCTTACAGTGGCTAAATACTGGGGGCTGAGTGTGTGTGTTTAATGCAGGGGCTAAGTGTGTGTGTTACTGGGGGCTAAGTGTGTGTGTTACTGGGGGCTAAGTGTGTGTGTTACTGGGGGCTAAGTGTGTGTGTTACTGGGGGCTAAGTGTGTGTGTTACTGGGGGCTAAGTGTGTGTGTGTTACTGGGGGCTGAGTGTGTGTGTTTAATGCAGGGGGCTAAGTGTGTGTGTTACTGGGGGCTAAGTGTGTGTGTTACTTACTTACTGTGGGCTAAGTGTGTGTGTTTAATGCTGGGGGCTAAGTGTGTGTGTCTTACAGTGGGCTAAATACTGGGGGCTGAGTGTGTGTGTTTAATGCAGGGGGCTAAGTGTGTGTGTTACTGGGGGCTAAGTGTGTGTGTTACTGGGGGCTAAGTGTGTGTGTTACTGGGGGCTAAGTGTGTGTGTTACTGGGGGCTGAGTGTGTGTGTTTAATGCAGGGGGCTAAGTGTGTGTGTTACTGGGGGCTAAGTGTGTGTGTTACTGGGGGCTGAGTGTGTGTGTTTAATGCAGGGGGCTAAGTGTGTGTGTTACTGGGGGCTAAGTGTGTGTGTTTACTGTGGGCTAAGTGTGTGTGTTTAATGCTGGGGGGCTAAGTGTGTGTGTTTAATGCTGGGGGGCTAAGTGTGTGTCTTACTGGGGGCTAAGTGTGTGTGTTACTGGGGGCTAAGTGTGTGTGTTTACTGGGGGCTAAGTGTGTGTGTTTAATGCTGGGGGCTAAGTGTGTGTGTTTACTGCTGGGGGGCTAAGTGTGTGTCTTACTGGGGGCTAAGTGTGTGTGTTTAATGCTGGGGGCTAAGTGTGTGTGTTTAATGCTGGGGGCTAAGTGTGTGTGTTTACTGCTGGGGGGCTAAGTGTGTGTGTCTTACTGCTGGGGGGCTAAGTGTGTGTGTTTACTGCTGGGGGCTAAGTGTGTGTGTTTACTGGGGGCTAAGTGTGTGTGTCTTACTGTGGGCTAAGTGTGTGTGTTTAATGCTGGGGGGCTAAGTGTGTGTGTTTACTGCTGGGGGGCTAAGTGTGTGTGTTTAATGCTGGGGGGCTAAGTGTGTGTGTTTTGCTGGGGGCTAAGTGTGTGTGTTTACTGCTGGGGGCTAAGTGTGTGTGTTTAATGCTGGGGGCTAAGTGTGTGTGTTTACTGCTGGGGGGCTAAGTGTGTGTCTTGCTGTGGGCTAAGTGTGTGTGTTTACTGCTGGGGGCTAAGTGTGTGTGTCTTACTGGGGCTAAGTGTGTGTGTTTAATGCTGGGGGCTAAGTGTGTGTGTTTAATGCTGGGGGCTAAGTGTGTGTGTTTACTGCTGGGGGCTAAGTGTGTGTGTTTACTGCTGGGGGCTAAGTGTGTGTGTTTACTGCTGGGGGACTAAGTGTGTGTGTCTTACTGGGGGCTAAGTGTGTGTGTTTACTGCTGGGGGACTAAGTGTGTGTGTTTTAATGCTGGGGGCTAAGTGTGTGTGTTTACTGCTGGGGGACTAAGTGTGTGTGTTTAATGCTGGGGGCTAAGTGTGTGTGTCTTACTGTGGGCTAAGTGTGTGTGTTTAATGCTGGGGGCTAAGTGTGTGTGTTTACTGTGGGCTAAGTGTGTGTGTTTAATGCTGGGGGCTAAGTGTGTGTTTAATGTGGGGACTTAATGCTGGGGGGTAAGTGTGTGTGTTTACTGCTGGGGGACTAAGTGTGTGTGTTTAATGCTGGGGGACTAAGTGTGTGTGTTTTAATGCTGGGGGGCTAAGTGTGTGTGTTTACTGCTGGGGGGCTAAGTGTGTGTGTCTTACTGTGGGCTAAGTGTGTGTGTTTAATGCTGGGGGCTAAGTGTGTGTGTCTTACTGTGGGCTAAGTGTGTGTGTTTACTGCTGGGGGGCTAAGTGTGTGTGTTTACTGTGGGGGCTAAGTGTGTGTGTTTAATGCTGGGGGCTAAGTGTGTGTGTTTAATGCTGGGGGCTAAGTGTGTGTGTTTACTGTGGGCTAAGTGTGTGTGTTTACTGCTGGGGGGCCTAAGTGTGTGTGTCTTACTGGGGGCTAAGTGTGTGTGTTTAATGCAGGGGGCTAAGTGTGTGTGTTTAATGCTGGGGGCTAAGTGTGTGTGTTTACTGCTGGGGGCTAAGTGTGTGTGTTTACTGCTGGGGGGGGGGCTAAGTGTGTGTGTTTACTGCTGGGGGCTAAGTGTGTGTGTCTTACTGTGGGCTAAGTGTGTGTGTTTACTGCTGGGGGGCTAAGTGTGTGTGTTTAATGCTGGGGGCTAAGTGTGTGTGTTTAATGCTGGGGGCTAAGTGTGTGTGTTTACTGCTGGGGGACTAAGTGTGTGTGTTTTTAATGCTGGGGGACTAAGTGTGTGTGTTTAATGCTGGGGGACTAAGTGTGTGTGTTTTTAATGCTGGGGGGCTAAGTGTGTGTGTTTAATGCTGGGGGCTAAGTGTGTGTGTTTAATGCTGGGGGCTAAGTGTGTGTGTTTACTGCTGGGGGGCTAAGTGTGTGTGTTTACTGTGGGCTAAGTGTGTGTGTTTACTGCTGGGGGGCTAAGTGTGTGTGTCTTACTGTGGGCTAAGTGTGTGTGTTTAATGCTGGGGGCTAAGTGTGTGTGTTTTAATGCTGGGGGCTAAGTGTGTGTGTTTACTGCTGGGGGGCTAAGTGTGTGTCTTACTGTGGGCTAAGTGTGTGTGTTTACTGCTGGGGGACTAAGTGTGTGTGTCTTACTGTGGGCTAAGTGTGTGTGTTTACTGCTGGGGGACTAAGTGTGTGTGTTTAATGCTGGGGGGCTAAGTGTGTGTGTTTACTGCTGGGGGACTAAGTGTGTGTGTTTTTAATGCTGGGGGCTAAGTGTGTGTGTCTTACTGTGGGCTAAGTGTGTGTGTTTAATGCTGGGGGCTAAGTGTGTGTGTTTACTGTGGGGGGGGCTAAGTGTGTGTGTTTAATGCTGGGGGCTAAGTGTGTAAGTGTGTGTGTGTTTAATGCTGGGGGTAAGTGTGTGTGTTTACTGCTGGGGGACTAAGTGTGTGTGTTTAATATTGGGGGACTAAGTGTGTGTGTTTTTAATGCTGGGGGGCTAAGTGTGTGTGTTTACTGCTGGGGGGCTAAGTGTGTGTGTTTACTGTGGGCTAAGTGTGTGTGTTTAATGCTGGGGGCTAAGTGTGTGTGTTTACTGTGGGCTAAGTGTGTGTGTTTACTGCTGGGGGGGCTAAGTGTGTGTGTCTTACTGTGGGCTAAGTGTGTGTGTTTAATGCAGGGGGCTAAGTGTGTGTGTTTAATGCTGGGGGCTAAGTGTGTGTGTCTTACTGTGGGCTAAGTGTGTGTGTTTACTGCTGGGGGGCTAAGTGTGTGTGTTTACTGGGGGCTAAGTGTGTGTGTTTAATGCTGGGGGCTAAGTGTGTGTGTTTAATGCTGGGGGCTAAGTGTGTGTGTTTAATGCTGGGGGGCTAAGTGTGTGTGTTTACTGCTGGGGGGCTAAGTGTGTGTGTTTAATGCTGGGGGCTAAGTGTGTGTGTTTTACTGTGGGCTAAGTGTGTGTGTTTACTGCTGGGGGCTAAGTGTGTGTGTTTAATGCAGGGGGCTAAGTGTGTGTGTTTAATGCTGGGGGGACTAAGTGTGTGTGTTTAATGCTGGGGGACTAAGTGTGTGTGTTTAATATTGGGGGACTAAGTGTGTGTGTTTTTAATGTGGGGGGCTAAGTGTGTGTGTTTACTGCTGGGGGGCTAAGTGTGTGTGTTTACTGCTGGGGGGCTAAGTGTGTGTGTTTAATATTGGGGGACTAAGTGTGTGTGTTTAATGCTGGGGGACTAAGTGTGTGTGTTTTACTGTGGGCTAAGTGTGTGTGTTTAATGCTGGGGGCTAAGTGTGTGTGTTTAATGCTGGGGGCTAAGTGTGTGTGTTTAATGCTGGGGGCTAAGTGTGTGTGTGTTTAATATTGGGGGGCTAAGTGTGTGTGTCTTACTGTGGGCTAAGTGTGTGTGTTTAATATTGGGGGACTAAGTGTGTGTGTTTACTGCTGGGGGCTAAGTGTGTGTGTCTTACTGTGGGCTAAGTGTGTGTGTTTAATGCTGGGGGGCTAAGTGTGTGTGTTTACTGTGGGCTAAGTGTGTGTGTTTAATGCTGGGGGCTAAGTGTGTGTGTTTAATATTGGGGGCTAAGTGTGTGTGTTTTAATGTGGGGGCTAAGTGTGTGTGTTTAATGCAGGGGGCTAAGTGTGTGTGTTTAATGCTGGGGGCTAAGTGTGTGTGTGTTTAATATTGGGGGGCTAAGTGTGTGTGTCTTACTGTGGGCTAAGTGTGTGTTTTTAATATTGGGGGACTAAGTGTGTGTGTTTACTGCTGGGGGGCTAAGTGTGTGTGTCTTACTGTGGGGGGACTAAGTGTGTGTGTTTAATGCTGGGGGCTAAGTGTGTGTGTCTTACTGTGGGGGGCTAAGTTTGTGTGTTTAATGCTGGGGGCTAAGTGTGTGTGTTTAATATTGGGGGCTAAGTGTGTGTGTTTACTGTGGGCTAAGTGTGTGTGTTTTAATATTGGGGGGCTAAGTGTGTGTGTCTTAAGCTGAGGGCTAAGTTTGTGTGTTTAATGCTGGGGGCTAAGTGTGTGTGTTTAATATTGGGGGGCTAAGTGTGTGTGTCTTACTGTGGGCTAAGTGTGTGTGTTTAATGCTGGGGGCTAAGTGTGTGTGTTTAATGCTGGGGGCTAAGTGTGTGTGTTTTAATATTGGGGGGGGGCTAAGTGTGTGTGTCTTACTGTGGGGGCTAAGTGTGTGTGTTTAATGCTGGGGGGCTAAGTGTGTGTGTTTAATGCTGGGGGGCTAAGTGTGTGTGTTTAATGCTGGGGGCTAAGTGTGTGTGTTTACTGCTGGGGGGCTAAGTGTGTGTGTTTAATGCTGGGGGGTAAGTGTGTGTGTTTACTGCTGGGGGACTAAGTGTGTGTATTTAATATTGGGGGACTAAGTGTGTGTGTTTTTAATGCTGGGGGGCTAAGTGTGTGTGTTTACTGCTGGGGGGGGCTAAGTGTGTGTGTCTTACTGTGGGCTAAGTGTGTGTGTTTACTGCTGGGGGGGCTAAGTGTGTGTGTTTACTGGGGGCTAAGTGTGTGTGTTTACTGCTGGGGGGCTAAGTGTGTGTGTTTACTGTGGGCTAAGTGTGTGTGTTTACTGGGGGCTAAGTGTGTGTGTTTTTAATGCTGGGGGCTAAGTGTGTGTGTTTACTGCTGGGGGCTAAGTGTGTGTGTTTACTGCTGGGGGGCTAAGTGTGTGTGTTTACTGCTGGGGGGCTAAGTGTGTGTGTTTAATGCTGGGGGACTAAGTGTGTGTGTTTAATGCTGGGGGACTAAGTGTGTGTGTTTTTAATGCTGGGGTGTTTAATGCTGGGGGACTAAGTGTGTGTGTTTAATACTGCTGGGGGGCTAAGTGTGTGTGTTTAATATTGGGGGACTAAGTGTGTGTGTTTAATATTGGGGGACTAAGTGTGTGTGTTTTACTGGGGGCTAAGTGTGTGTGTTTAATGCTGGGGGCTAAGTGTGTGTGTTTAATGCTGGGGGGGGGACTAAGTGTGTGTGTTTAATGCAGGGGGCTAAGGTGTGTGTTTAATGCTGGGGGCTAAGTGTGTGTGTTTACTGCTGGGGGACTAAGTGTGTGTGTTTAATGCTGGGGGACTAAGTGTGTGTGTTTAATATTGGGGGACTAAGTGTGTGTGTTTTTAATGCTGGGGGCTAAGTGTGTGTGTTTACTGCTGGGGGACTAAGTGTGTGTGTTTAATATTGGGGGACTAAGTGTGTGTGTTTAATATTGGGGGACTAAGTGTGTGTTTTACTGTGGGCTAAGTGTGTGTGTTTAATGCAGGGGGCTAAGTGTGTGTGTTTAATGCTGGGGGCTAAGTGTGTGTGTTTAATGCTGGGGTTTAATGCTGGGGGCTAAGTGTGTGTGTTTAATATTGGGGGGTGTAAGTGTGTGTGTTTACTGTGGGCTAAGTGTGTGTGTTTAATATTGGGGGACTAAGTGTGTGTGTTTACTGCTGGGGGGCTAAGTGTGTGTGTTTACTGTGGGCTAAGTGTGTGTGTTTAATGCTGGGGGGCTAAGTGTGTGTGTCTTACTGTGTGCTAAGTGTGTGTGTTTAATGCTGGGGGCTAAGTGTGTGTGTTTAATATTGGGGGACTAAGTGTGTGTGTTTTACTGTGGGCTAAGTGTGTGTGTTTAATGCAGGGGGCTAAGTGTGTGTGTTTAATGCTGGGGGCTAAGTGTGTGTGTTTTAATATTGGGGGGCTAAGTGTGTGTGTCTTACTGTGGGCTAAGTGTGTGTGTTTAATATTGGGGGACTAAGTGTGTGTGTTTACTGCTGGGGGGGCTAAGTGTGTGTGTTTACTGTGGGGGCTAAGTGTGTGTGTTTTTAATGCTGGGGGCTAAGTGTGTGTGTCTTACTGTGGGCTAAGTTTGTGTGTTTAATGCTGGGGGCTAAGTGTGTGTGTTTAATATTGGGGGGCTAAGTGTGTGTGTTACTGTGGGCTAAGTGTGTGTGTTTTAATATTGGGGGGCTAAGTGTGTGTGTCTTGCTGAGGGCTAAGTTTGTGTGTTTAATGCTGGGGGCTAAGTGTGTGTGTTTAATATTGGGGGGCTAAGTGTGTGTGTCTTACTGTGGGCTAAGTTGTGTGTTTAATGCTGGGGGCTAAGTGTGTGTGTTTAATGCTGGGGGCTAAGTGTGTGTGTTTAATATTGGGGGGCTAAGTGTGTGTGTTTACTGTGGGGGGCTAAGTGTGTGTGTTTAATGCTGGGGGCTAAGTGTGTGTGTTTAATGCTGGGGGGCTAAGTGTGTGTGTTTAATGCTGGGGGCTAAGTGTGTGTGTTTAATGCTGGGGGACTAAGTGTGTGTGTTTTAATGCTGGGGGTAAGTGTGTGTGTTTAATGTTAAGTGTGTGTGTTTAATGCTGGGGGACTAAGTGTGTGTTTTAATGCTGGGGGACTAAGTGTGTGTGTTTAATATTGGGGGACTAAGTGTGTGTGTTTAATGCTGGGGGACTAAGTGTGTGTGTTTAATGCTGGGGGGCTAAGTGTGTGTGTTTACTGTGGGCTAAGTGTGTGTGTTTACTGGGGGGCTAAGTGTGTGTTTTTACTGGGGGCTAAGTGTGTGTGTTTACTGCTGGGGGGCTAAGTGTGTGTGTTACTGGGGGCTAAGTGTGTGTGTTTACTGCTGGGGGGCTAAGTGTGTGTGTCTTACTGTGGGCTAAGTGTGGGTTTAATGTGGGGGCTAAGTGTGTTGTTTACTGCTGGGGGCTAAGTGTGTGTGTTTACTGCTGGGGGCTAAGTGTGTGTGTTTAATGCTGGGGGACTTTAGTGGGGGGCTAAGTGTGTGTTTTAATGGGGTGTGTTTAATGCTGGGGGCTAAGTGTGGTTTAATATTGGGGGACTAAGTGTGTGTGTTTAATATTGGGGGACTAAGTGGGGGGGACTAAGTGTGTGTGTTTAATATTGGGGGACTAAGTGTGTGTGTTTAATGTGGGCTGGGGGACTAAGTGGGGGACTAAGTGTGTGTTTAATATTGGGGGACTAAGTGTGTGTGTTTAATATTGGGGGACTAAGTGTGTGTGTTTAATATTGGGGGACTAAGTGTGTGTGTTTAATATTGGGGGACTAAGTGTGTGTGTTTAATATTGGGGGACTAAGTGTGTGTGTTTAATGCTGGGGGACTAAGTGTGTGTGTTTAATGCTGGGGGACTAAGTGTGTGTGTTTAATGCTGGGGGACTAAGTATGTGTGTTTAATGCTGGGGGTGTGTGTTTAATAAGTGTGTGTGTTTAATATTGGGGGACTAAGTGTGTGTGTTTAATGCTGGGGGACTAAGTGTGTGTGTTTAATGCTGGGGGACTAAGTGTGTGTTTTAATGCTGGGGGACTAAGTGTGTGTGTTTAATGCTGGGGGACTAAGTGTGTGTGTTTAATGCTGGGGGGACTAAGTGTGTGTGTTTAATGCTGGGGGACTAAGTGTGTGTGTTTAATGTTGGGGGACTAAGTGTGTGTGTTTAATGCTGGGGGACTAAGTGTGTGTGTTTAATATTGGGGGACTAAGTGTGTGTGTTTAATGTTGGGGGACTAAGTGTGTGTGTCTAATGTGGGGGACTAAGTGTGTGAGTTTACCGGGGGACTAAAGTGTGGCCCAGGGAGAGGGTGTGTTTAGAGAAGGTAGGCTGTGTTTCTGTGTGCGGTAGAGAAGGTAGGCTGTGTTTCTGTGTGCGGTAGAGAAGGTAGGCTGTGTTTCTGTGTGCGGTAGAGAAGGTAGGCTGTGTTTCTGTGTGCGGAGAAGGTAGGCTGTGTTTCTGTGTGCGGGAGAAGGTAGGCTGTGTTTCTGTGTGCGGTAAGAAGGTAGGCTGTGTTTCTGTGTGCAGCAGAGAAGGTAGGCTGTGTTTCTGTGTGCGGTAGAGAAGGTAGGCTGTGTTTCTGTGTGCGGTAGAGAAGGTAGGCTGTGTTTCTGTTTGCGGTAGAGAAGGTAGGCTGTGTTTCTGTGTGCGGTAGAGAAGGTAGGCTGTGTTTCTGTGTGCGGTAGAGAAGGTAGGCTGTGTTTCTGTGTGCGGTAGAGAAGGTAGGCTGTGTTTCTGTGTGCGGTAGAGAAGGTAGGCTGTGTTTCTGTGTGCGGTAGAGAAGGTAGGCTGTGGTTCTGGTAGAGAAGGTAGGCTGTGTTTCTGGTAGAGAAGGTAGGCTGTGTTTCTGTGTGTGGTAGAGAAGGTAGGCTGTGTTTCTGTGTGTGGCAGAGAAGGTAGGCTGTGTTTCTGTGTGTGGTAGAGAAGGTAGGCTGTGTTTCTGTGTGTGGTAGAGAAGGTAGGCTGTGTTTCTGTGTGTGGTAGAGAAGGTAGGCTGTGTTTCTGTGTGCGGTAGAAAGGTAGGCTGTGTTTCTGTGTGCGGTAGAGAAGGTGAGGCTGTGTTTCTGTGTGTGGTAGAGAAGGTAGGCTGTGTTTCTGTGTGTGGTAGAGAAGGTAGGCTGTGTGTGGTAGAGAAGGTAGGCTGTGTGGTAGAGAAGGTAGGCTGTGTGGTAGAGAAGGTGGGCTGTGTGTGGTAGAGAAGGTAGGCTGTGTTTCTGTGTGGTAGAGAAGGTAGGCTGTGTTTCTGTGTGGTAGAGAAGGTAGGCTGTGTTTCTGTGTGTGGTAGAGAAGGTAGGCTGTGTTTCTGTGTGTGGTAGAGAAGGTAGGCTGTGTTTCTGTGTGCGGTAGAGAAGGTAGGCTGTGTTTCTGTGTGCGGTAGAGAAGGTAGGCTGTGTTTCTGTGTGCGGTAGAGAAGGTAGGCTGTGTTTCTGTGTGCGGTAGAGAAGGTAGGCTGTGTTTCTGTGTGCGGTAGAGAAGGTAGGCTGTGTTTCTGTGTGCGAGAAGGTAGAGAAGGTAGGCTGTGTTTCTGTGTGCGGTAGAGAAGGTAGGCTGTGGTTCTGTGTGTGGTAGAGAAGGTAGGCTGTGTTTCTGGTAGAGAAGGTAGGCTGTGTTTCTGTGTGTGGTAGAGAAGGTAGGCTGTGTTTCTGTGTGTGGTAGAGAAGGTAGGCTGTGTTTCTGTGTGTGGTCGAGAAGGTAGGCTGTGTTTCTGTGTGTGGTAGAGAAGGTAGGCTGTGTTTCTGTGTGTGAAGGTAGAGAAGGTAGGCTGTGTTTCTGTGTGTAGAGAAGGTAGGCTGTGTTTCTGTGTAGAGAAGGTAGGCTGTGTTTCTGTGTGGTAGAGAAGGTAGGCTGTGTTTCTGTGTGGTAGAGAAGGTAGGCTGTGTTTCTGTGTGGTAGAGAAGGTAGGCTGTGTTTCTGTGTGTGGTAGAGAAGGTAGGCTGTGTTTCTGTGTGTGGTAGAGAAGGTAGGCTGTGTTTCTGTGTGCGGTAGAGAAGGTAGGCTGTGTTTCTGTGTGCGGTAGAGAAGGTAGGCTGTGTTTCTGTGTGCGGTAGAGAAGGTAGGCTGTGTTTCTGTGTGCGGTAGAGAAGGTAGGCTGTGTTTCTGTGTGCGGTAGAGAAGGTAGGCTGTGGTTCTGTGTGTGGTAGAGAAGGTAGGCTGTGTTTCTGGTAGAGAAGGTAGGCTGTGTTTCTGTGTGTGGTAGAGAAGGTAGGCTGTGTTTCTGTGTGCGGCAGAGAAGGTAGGCTGTGTTTCTGTGTGCGGTAGAGAAGGTAGGCTGTGTTTCTGTGTGTGGTAGAGAAGGTAGGCTGTGTTTCTGTGTGCGGTAGAGAAGGTAGGCTGTGGTTCTGTGTGTGGTAGAGAAGGTAGGCTGTGTTTCTGGTAGAGAAGGTAGGCTGTGTTTCTGTGTGTGGTAGAGAAGGTAGGCTGTGTTTCTGTGTGTGGCAGAGAAGGTAGGCTGTGTTTCTGTGTGTGGCAGAGAAGGTAGGCTGTGTTTCTGTGTGGTAGAGAAGGTAGGCTGTGTTTCTGTGTGGTAGAGAAGGTAGGCTGTGTTTCTGTGTGCTGTGTTTCTGTAGAGAAGGTAGGCTGTGTTTCTGTGTGCGGTAGAGAAGGTAGGCTGTGTTTCTGTGTGCGGTAGAGAAGGTAGGCTGTGTTTCTGTGTGCGGTAGAGAAGGTAGGCTGTGTTTCTGTGTGCGGTAGAGAAGGTAGGCTGTGTTTCTGTGTGCGGTAGAGAAGGTAGGCTGTGGTTCTGTGTGTGGTAGAGAAGGTAGGCTGTGTTTCTGGTAGAGAAGGTAGGCTGTGTTTCTGTGTGTGGTAGAGAAGGTAGGCTGTGTTTCTGTGTGTGGCAGAGAAGGTAGGCTGTGTTTCTGTATGTGGTAGAGAAGGTAGGCTGTGTTTCTGTGTGTGGTAGAGAAGGTAGGCTGTGTTTCTGTGTGTGGTAGAGAAGGTAGGCTGTGTTTCTGTGTGTGGTAGAGAAGGTAGGCTGTGTTTCTGTGTGTGGTAGAGAAGGTAGGCTGTGTGTGGTAGAGAAGGTAGGCTGTGTTTCTGTGTGGTAGAGAAGGTAGGCTGTGTTTCTGTGTGGTAGAGAAGGTAGGCTGTGTTTCTGTGTGGTAGAGAAGGTAGGCTGTGTTTCTGTGTGTGGTAGAGAAGGTAGGCTGTGTTTCTGTGTGTGGTAGAGAAGGTAGGCTGTGTGTGGTAGAGAAGGTAGGCTGTGTTTCTGTGTGGTAGAGAAGGTAGGCTGTGTTTCTGTGTGTGGTAGAGAAGGTAGGCTGTGTTTCTGTGTGTGGTAGAGAAGGTAGGCTGTGTGTGGTAGAGAAGGTAGGCTGTGTTTCTGTGTGGTAGAGAAGGTAGGCTGTGTTTCTGTGTGGTAGAGAAGGTAGGCTTCATTCAAAGATGTGTTGCTTCAGTTTCCATATTATTTATATATATATATATATTATTTGCACTAAACATTCGTAGATCCTATTCATGGTAAAACACTGTGCAGGTCGACTGAAGCATAAATCCCTTTTAAAAAAGCACATTGTAAAGTTGGTAGGGTCTTTAAATGTATCCTGGTGTCTTCTCACTACCATGTGTGCCTCCATTTCTCCCTCATATGTGTCCCTCCCTCCTATGTGTCTCTCGCTCCTATGTGTCTGTCTCTCTCTCCTATGTGTCTCTCCCTCCTGTGTGTCTCTCTCCCTCCTATGTGTCTCTCTCCCTCCTATGTGTCTCTCTCTCTCCCTCCTGTGTGTCCCTCCCTCCTGTGTGTCCCTCCCTCCTGTGTGTCCCTCCCTCCTGTGTGTCTCCCTCCTGTGTGTCTCTCCCTCCTGTGTGTCTCTCCCTCCTGTGTGTCCCTCCCTCCTGTGTGTCCCTCCCTCCTGTGTGTCCCTCCCTCCTGTGTGTCCCTCCCTCCTGTGTGTCCCTCCCTCCTGTGTGTCTCTCCCTCCTGTGTCTCTCCCTCATATGTCTCTCCGTCCCTCCCTCCTGTGTGTCTCTCCCTCCTATGTGTCTCTCTCTCCCTCCTATGTGTCTCTCCCTCCTATGTCTCCTCCCTCCTATGTCCCTCCCTCCTATGTGTCTCTCCCTCCTATGTCTCCTCCCTCCTATGTGTCTCTCCCTCCTGTGTCTCTCCCTCCTGTGTCTCTCCCTCATATGTCTCTCCGTCCCTCCCTCCTGTGTCTCTCCCTCCTATGTGTCTCTCTCTCCCTCCTATGTCTCCTCCCTCCTATGTGTCTCTCCCTCCTATGTGTCTCTCCCTCCTATGTGTCTCTCCCTCCTATGTGTCTCTCCCTCCTATGTGTCTCTCCCTCCTATGTGTCTCTTTCTCCCTCCTGTGTGTGTCTCTTTCTCCCTCCTGTGTGTCTCTCTCTCACCCTCCTGTGTGTCTCTCTCTCTCCCTCCTGTGTGTCTCTCTCTCCCTCCTGTGTGTCTCTCTCTCTCCCTCCTGTGTGTCTCTCTCTCTCCCTCCTGTGTGTCTCTCCCTCCTATGTGTCTCTCCCTCCTATGTGTCTCTCCCTCCTATGTGTCTCTCCCTCCTATGTGTCTCTCCCTCCTATGTCTCTCTCCCTCTCCCTCCTGTGTCTCTCTCCCTCTCCCTCCTGTGTCTCTCTCCCTCTCCCTCCTGTGTCTCTCTCCCTCTCCCTCCTGTGTGTCTCTCCCTCCTGTGTCTCTCCCTCCTGTGTCTCTCCCTCCTGTGTGTCTCTCCCTCCTGTCTGTCTCCCTCCTGTCTGTCTCCCTCCTGTCTGTCTCCCTCCTGTCTGTCTCCCTCCTGTCTGTCTCCCTCCTGTCTGTCTCTCCCTCCTGTCTGTCTCTCCCTCCTGCCTGTCTCTCCCTCCTGTCTGTCTCTCCCTCCTGCGTGTCTCTCCCTCCTGCGTGTCTCTCCCTCCTGCGTGTCTCTCCCTCCTGCGTGTCTCTCCCTCCTGCGTGTCTCTCCCTCCTCGTGTCTCTCCCTCCTGCGTGTCTCTCCCTCCTGCGTGTCTCTCCCTCCTGCGTGTCTCTCCCTCCTGCGTGTCTCTCCCTCCTGCGTGTCTCTCCCTCTCCCTCCTGCGTGTCTCTCCCTCCTGCGTGTCTCTCCCTCCCCTCCTGCGTGTCTCTCCCTCCCCTCCTGCGTGTCTCTCCCTCCCCTCCTCCCTCCTGCGTGTCTCTCCCTCTCCCTCCTGCGTGTCTCTCCCTCTCCCTCCTGCGTGTCTCTCCCTCTCCCTCCTGCGTGTCTCTCCCTCTCCCTCCTGCGTGTCTCTCCCTCTCCCTCCTGCGTGTCTCTCCCTCTCCCTCCTGCGTGTCTCTCCCTCTCCCTCCTGCGTGTCTCTCCCTCTCCCTCCTGCGTGTCTCTCCCTCTCCCTCCTGCGTGTCTCTCCCTCTCCCTCCTGCGTGTCTCTCCCTCTCCCTCCTGCGTGTCTCTCCCTCTCCCTCCTGTGTCTCTCCCTCTCCCTCCTGCGTGTCTCTCCCTCTCCCTCCTGCGTGTCTCTCCCTCTCCCTCCTGCGTGTCTCTCCCTCCCTCCTGCGTGTCTCTGTCTCTCCCTCCTGCGTGTCTCTGTCTCTCCCTCCTGCGTGTGTCTCTCCCTCCTATGTGTCTCTCCCTCCTATGTGTCTCTCTCTCCTATGTGTCTCTCTCTCCTGTGTGTCTCTCTCTCCTGTGTGTCTCTCCCTCCTGTGTGTCTCTCCCTCCTGTGTGTCTCTCTCTCTCCCTCCTGTGTGTCTCTCTCTCCCTCCTGCGTGTCTCTCTCTCCCTCCTGCGTGTCTCTCCGTCTGTCTCAGTCACCAGGGTCCGTTCTCAGGGTTTCGTCTCCCTCTCCTTCCACATTGTGACTAAAGACATGAAGAGACTGGGTTACGACACCACACCTTCCGAGACCTCACACACTGCTGCTGCAGGCATGGGACTGGGAGACCAGGCCTACAGCACGTGATGGAAACACACACACACTGCAGGCATCGGACCGGGAGACCAGGCCTACAGCACGTGACGGAAACACACACACAGGGACCAAAGACAATACCATCTCCCTCCCTGACCCCTGTGTGTGGTCCCATCAGTAGCAGACACGCACACAGGGACCAAAGACAATACCATCTCCCTCCCCGACCCCTGTGTGTGGTCCCATCAGTAGCAGACACGCACACAGGGACCAAAGACAATACCATCTCCCTCCCTGACCCCTGTGTGTGGTCCCATCAGTAGCAGACACACACACAGGGACCAAAGACAATACCATCTCCCTCCCGGACCCCTGTGTGTGGTCCCATCAGTAGCAGCTGGATACTGTAGGTGTTGGTTGATGTCTGGTCTCTCGCCTCGAGGAACAGGGGAGCTTCTTAACCCCCCCACTTCCATTCAGACTGATCCAGGACCTGCTGATCCTCTATAATAAAGGCTGGTTTAAAGACATCAGACTGATCCAGGACCTGCTGATCTACTGATCCTCTATAATAAGGCTGGTTTAAAGACATCAGACTGATCCAGGACCTGCTGATCCTCTATAATAAAGGCTGGTTTAAAGACATCAGACTGATCCAGGACCTGCTGATCCTCTATAATAAGGCTGGTTTAAAGACATCAGACTGATCCAGGACCTGCTGATCTACTGATCCTCTATAATAAGGCTGGTTTAAAGACATCAGACTGATCCAGGACCTGCTGATCCTCTATAATAAAGGCTGGTTTAAAGACATCAGACTGATCCAGGACCTGCTGATCCTCTATAATAAAGGCTGGTTTAAAGACATCAGACTGATCCAGGACCTGCTGATCCTCTATAATAAGGCTGGTTTAAAGACATCAGACTGGTTTAGGACCTGCTGATCCTCTATAATAAGACATCAGGCTGGTTTAAAGACATCAGACATTGTTTTTTTAATGTATCCTTCATTTAACTAGGCAAGTCAGTTAAGAACAAATTCTTATTTACAATGACGGGGAACAGTGGGGTTTAAACTGCCTGTTCAGGGGCAGATTTTGTACCTTGTCAGCTCGGGGATTCGATCCAGCAACCTTTCGGGTTACTAGTCCAACGCTCTAACCACTAGGCTACCTGCCGCCCCTGTTGATAAGTAACTGGTTAAGGTTAGCAGAAAGATTTTTCAAATCCTGAGCATCTTTATTTTCTATATATCCTCCACTTTCTCCTCCTGAGTCTTTATTTTCTATATATCCTCCACTTTCTCCTCCTGATAGTCTTTATTTTCTATATATCCTCCACTTTCTCCTCCTGAGAGTCTTTATTTTCTATATATCCTCCACTTTCTCCTACTGAGAGTCTTTATTTTCTATATATCCTCCACTTTCTCCTTCTGAGTCTTTATTTTCTATATATCCTCCACTTTCTCCTCCTGAGTCTTTATTTTCTATATATCCTCCACTTTCTCCTTCTGAGTCTTTATTTTCTATATATCCTCCACTTTCTCCTCCTGAGTCTTTATTTTCTATATATCCTCCACTTTCTCCTTCTGAGTCTTTATTTTCTATATATCCTCCACTTTCTTTATTTTCTTTATTTTCTATATATTTTCTCCACTTTCTCCTTCTGAGTCTTTATTTTCTATATATCCTCCACTTTCTCCTCCTGAGTCTTTATTTTCTATATATCCTCCACTTTCTCCTTCTGAGTCTTTATTTTCTATATATCCTCCACTTTCTCCTCCTGAGAGTCTTTATTTTCTATATATCCTCCACTTTCTCCTCCTGAGTCTTTATTTTCTATCCACTTTCTCCTCCTGAGCGTCTTAGCGATAGGTAGGACGGGGCGTGGCTTCCTGACAACGATCACCGATTGGACAGCCACCCAACCTCCCAAAAAATAAACATTGGCCTAGTTTATGCCGGTTAGCGCTTGATCCGATGTGTTCTGTGTTGTAATTTTTGGACTGATAATAAAATGTGTTTCATGAACAAGGTGTAGTCTGTGTTGTGTCTCTACGACCTCTGTTTCCGTTACAGTAGAAGGTGAGAGGGGACGACCAGAAACCCAAATGGTACTGTGTATCATGAACAAGGTGTAGTCTGTGTTGTGTCTCTACGACCTCTGTTTCCGTTACAGTAGAAGGTGAGAGGGGACGACCAGTCGCGGGTCACAGACCCAAATGGTTTGGCAAAGGGAAAACCGTTTTAACTCTAGCAACTAAACGGGACCTACCTGAATTTGTCCAATAGAAACTCTTATTTTATTTTCCCTGTTGCGAAACCTGATCCGGTTTTGGAGTGAATGATTTCCGTTGCAAAACATTTAGACTAAACGAATACACCCGTGGTTTTACTGTGTGTTTCCAGCCGCACATCAGTAACACACACACACACACAGACGAGAGAGAAACAGGCCACACACAGACGAGAGAGAGAGAAAAAACAGGCCACACACAGACGAGAGAGAGAGAAACAGGCCACACACACGAGAGAGAGAGAAACAGGCCACACACACGAGAGAGAGAGAAAACAGGCCACACACACGAGAGAGAAACAGGCCACACACACGAGAGAGAAACAGGCCACACACACGAGAGAGAAACAGGCCACACACACGAGAGAGAAACAGGCCACACACACGAGAGAGAGAGAGAAACAGGCCACACACACGAGAGAGAGAGAGAAACAGGCCACACACACGAGAGAGAGAGAGAAACAGGCCACACACACGAGAGAGAGAGAAACAGGCCACACACACGAGAGAGAAACAGGCCACACACAGACGAGAGAGAGAGAAACAGGCCACACACAGACGAGAGAGAGAGAAACAGGCCACACACACACACGAGAGAGAGAGAGAGAGAAACAGGCCACACACACACACGAGAGAGAGAGAGAGAAACAGGCCACACACACACACGAGAGAGAGAGAGAGAGAAACAGGCCACACACACACACAGAGAGAGAGAGAGAGAAACAGGCCACACACACACACGAGAGAGAGAGAAACAGGCCACACACACACACGAGAGAGAGAGAAACAGGCCACACACACACACACACACACACGAGAGAGAGAAACAGGCCACACACACACACACGAGAGAGAGAGAAACAGGCCACACACACACACACGAGAGAGAGAGAAACAGGCCACACACACACACACAGACGAGAGAGAGAGAAACAGGCCACACACACACACACGAGAGAGAGAAACAGGCCACACACACACACGAGAGAGAGAGAAACAGGCCACACACACACGAGAGAGAGAGAAACAGGCCACACACACACGAGAGAGAGAGAAACAGGCCACACAGACGAGAGAGAGAAACAGGCCACACACACACACAGACGAGAGAGAGAAACAGGCCACACACACACACAGACGAGAGAGAGAAACAGGCCACACACACACACAGACGAGAGAGAGAAACAGGCCACACACACACACACACGAGAGAGAAAAACAGGCCACACACACACACACACGAGAGAGAGAGAAACAGGCCACACACAGACGAGAGAGAGAGAAACAGGCCACACACACACACACGAGAGAGAAACAGGCCACACACACACACACACGAGAGAGAGAGAAACAGGCCACACACACGAGAGAGAGAGAAACAGGCCACACACACGAGAGAGAGAAACAGGCCACACACACGAGAGAGAGAAACAGGCCACACACACGAGAGAGAGAAACAGGCCACACACACGAGAGAGAGAGAAAACAGGCCACACACACACACGAGAGAGAGAAACAGGCCACACACACGAGAGAGAGAGAAACAGGCCACACACACGAGAGAGAGAAACAGGCCACACGAGAGAGAGAAACAGGCCACACACACACACGAGAGAGAGAGAAACAGGCCACACACACACACACGAGAGAGAGAGAAACAGGCCACACGAGAGAGAGAGAAACAGGCCACACGAGAGAGAGAGAAACAGGCCACACGAGAGAGAAAAACAGGCCACACGAGAGAGAAAAACAGGCCACACGAGAGAGAGAGAAACAGGCCACACACGAGAGAGAGAAACAGGCCACACACGAGAGAGAGAAACAGGCCACACACGAGAGAGAGAAAACAGGCCACACACGAGAGAGAGAAACAGGAGACAGAGAGAGAGAGAGAGAGAAGAGGAACAGGCCACACATGGAGACGTCAGCGCTGAAAGTGATCCGTTTTTATTGTCCCATAGCAGCTCCAGGTGAAGCTGGTTTAGACTGGTGTTAATATACCCCCCCCTCCCCCTGATCCTATAAAACCCCCCAGGAAGAAATTACAGAATAACAAGACCCACAATATTATGTTAGGATAATACAAAACGATATAAATTATATTACATTATTATAATGTCAAAACAGGTTAGCACACCATCCAGACACAAGCAGCTCCCAAGAAATATTACGTGTGTAAATAAAGACTAGAGTGAGAATACAAATATAATTCTGAACATGGGGACGCTTTCAGACAGGAAGGAGTGTCATAATGTTGTCTGTGAAGCCTAGTAACCAGACTGTTGTCTGTGAAGCCTAGTAACCAGACTGTTGTCTGTGAAGCCTGGTAACCAGACTGTTGTCTGTGAAGCCTAGTAACCAGACTGTTGTCTGTGAAGCCTAGTAACCTCACAGCACCAGACTACACACAGACAGAACTGGGCATCATAGCATCAGAAGAGGAAGACCTGACAAAACCACATTTTCAGCCAATTTCAATTTTTAAATCCACTTCAGTTGTTGTTGCAGAGAATCACTCAGGACCACAAACAACAACCCCCCCTCACCCAGGTTCTGAGCCCCCTGTCTGTCTCAGCTGTAATACCAGTCCAGGGGAGGGTACTAGGTAGAAAGGGCCCCCTGTCTGTCTCAGCTGTAATACCAGTCCAGGGGAGGGTACTAGGTAGAAAGGGCCCCCTGTCTGTCTCAGCTGTAATACCAGTCCAGGGGAGGGTACTAGGTAGAAAGGGCCCCCTGTCTGTCTCAGCTGTAATACCAGTCCAGGGGAGGGTACTAGGTAGAAAGGGCCCCCTGTCTGTCTCAGCTGTAATACCAGTCAGTGTAGTCTAGGACAGGTCAGTTCCACTAGGAGATAGGTGGTCTCAGCTGAATACAGACAGGGGAGGGTACAGACAGACAGGGCCCCCTGTCTGTCTCACTGTAGACCAGACAGGTGGTGACAGACAGACAGGTCAGGTGGTGACAGACAGACAGGTGGTGACAGACAGACAGGTGGTGACAGACAGACAGGTGGTGACAGACAGACAGGTCAGTTCCACTAAGAGATAGGTGGTGACAGACAGACAGGTGGTTACAGACAGACAGGTGGTGACAGACAGACAGGTGGTGACAGACAGACAGGTGGTGACAGACAGACAGTGTCGTAGTAATATAAAGATGATTATAAGATGTGAGATTAAATACTAATATTCAGCCAGTTAACCACAGTCCTGATCAGATGTGACAGACAGACTAAATGGAGGTGAGGGCCCAGTTAACCACAGTCCTGGAGTCAGATGTTAACTCCCGTCTCTAAATGGAGGAGGTGAGGGCCCAGTTAACCACAGTCCTGGAGTCAGATGTTAACTCCCGTCTCTAAATGGAGGAGGTTAGGGCCAGTTAACCACAGTCCTGGAGTCAGATGCTAACTCTCCAGCCGGGGGCCTAAATGACTCCAGCCGTGGGGGGCCTAAAGGACTCCAGCCGGGGGGGGGGGCCCTAACCACAGTCCTGGAGCCAGATGTTAACTCCAGTCTCTAAATGGACTCCAGGTGGGGGCCCAGTTAACCCAGTCCTGGGGGCCCTCAGATGACTCCAGCCGTCCTAAATGGAGGAGGGGGGGGCCTAAAGGACTCCAGCCGGGGGGCCAAAGGACTCCAGCCGGGGGGGGCCTAAAGGACTCCAGCCGGGGGGCCTAAAGGACTCCAGCCGGGGGGGGCCTAAAGGACTCCAGCCGGGGGGCCTAAAGGACTCCAGCCGGGGGGGCCCCGTAAAGGACCCAGCCGGGGGGGGCCTAACTCCAGCCGACTCCAGCCGGGGGGCCCTAAAGGACTCCAGCCGGGGGGCCTAAAGGACTCCAGCCGGGGGCCCTAAAGGACTCCAGCCGGGGGCCCTAAAGGACTCCAGCCGGGGGGCCCTAAAGGACTCCAGCCGGGGGGGGCCCTAAAGGACTCCAGCCGGGGGGCCCTAAAGGACTCCAGCCGGGGGGCCCTAAAGGACTCCAGCCGGGGGGCCCTAAAGGACTCCAGCCGGGGGCCCTAAAGGACTCCAGCCGGGGGGCCCTAAAGGACTCCAGCCGGGGGGGGCCCTAAAGGACTCCAGCCGGGGGGGGCCCTAAAGGACTCCAGGACTCCAGCCGGGGGGCCCTAAAGGACTCCAGCCGGGGGGGGACCTAAAGGACTCCAGCCGGGGGGCCCTAAAGGACTCCAGCCGGGGGGGGACCTAAAGGACTCCAGCCGGGGGGGGACCTAAAGGACTCCAGCCGGGGGGGGACCTAAAGGACTCCAGCCGGGGGGGGACCTAAAGGACTCCAGCCGGGGGGGGACCTAAAGGACTCCAGCCGGGGGGGACCCTAAAGGACTCCAGCCGGGGGGGCCCTAAAGGACTCCAGCCGGGGGGGGGGCCCTAAAGGACTCCAGCCGGGGGGCCCTAAAGGACTCCAGCCGGGGGGCCCTAAAGGACTCCAGCCGGGGGGCCCTAAAGGACTCCAGCCGGGGGCCCTAAAGGACTCCAGCCGGGGGGCCCTAAAGGACTCCAGCCGGGGGGCCCTAAAGGACTCCAGCCGGGGGGCCCTAAAGGACTCCAGCCGGGGGGCCCTAAAGGACTCCAGCCGGGGGGGGCCCTAAAGGACTCCAGCCGGGGGGCCCTAAAGGACTCCAGACATCCCTAAAGGACTCCAGCCGGGGGGGCCCTAAAGGACTCCAGCCGGGGGGCCCTAAAGGACTCCAGCCGGGGGGGACCTAAAGGACTCCAGACAGTTGTATAATAACAGACATCTTTAGTCGACAGAAACAAGTCCCTTGAGTCTTTCACTCCCAAATAAACACCGTCTCTTCCTCTTCTGAGAAAGTTCCTCCACCCAGTCACCAGTTCATATACGTTGACCTCAGGGGTTAAAGTTCACATATACGTTGACCTCAGGGGTTAAAGTTCATATGTACATTTGCAGGGGTGTGAAAATTCACACGTTGACCTCGGGGGTGAAAATTCCCACGTTGACCCCGTTGAAAAATTCCCACGTTGACCTCGGGGGGGGGGGTGAAAATTCACACGTTGACCTCGGGGGGGTGAAAAATTCCCACGTTGACCTCGGGGGGGTGAAAATTCACACGCTGACCTCGGGGGGGGGTGAAAATTCACACGTTGACCTCGGGGGGTGAAAATTCATATGTGGCTGTGTGTCAGGGTCATAGGTCAGGGTCGCTATAAGCAGTGACCTCACAAGTTGTGGCCGGTAACGGGGTGGGGGGGTAGTAACACAGTGTACCAGGCAGTGGAGTCGTCTCCAACTAAGGACTAACGGTGAAGCAACACACACCTCACTGGGGTTGTGCAGGTTTAGTTAGATTCACTCCATGATCAGACTAGCATTAAAAACAGTCAGAACAGCCAGGAATACTGTCTACAGGACACAGTATCTGATATAAGAGAGAGGGAGAGAGAGGAAGAGGAGAGGAAGAGGAATAGGGGAGAGGAGAGAGAGAGGTAGAGGAGAGAGAGGAAGAGGAGAGAGAGAGGAAGAGGAGAAAGAGAGGAAGAGGAGAAAGAGAGGAAGAGGAGAAAGAGAGGAAGAGGAGAAAGAGAGAGAAAGAGGAGAGAGGACAGAAGAGGAGAGGAAGAGGAATAGGGGAGAGGAGAGAGAGAGAGGAGAGAGAGAGAGAGAGGTAGAGGAGAGGAAGAGGAATAGGGGAGAGGAGAGAGAGAGAGGGAGAGGAGAGAGAGAGAGAGGTAGAGGAGAGAGAGGAAGAGGAGAGGAAGAGGAAGAGAGAGAGAGAGAGAGAGGGAGAGGAGAGAGAGAGGTAGAGGAGAGAGAGGAAGAGGAGAGAGAGGACAGAAGAGGAGAGAGAGGAAGAGGAGAGAGAGAGAGGAAGAGGAGAGGGGGGTTGGAAAGACAGGAGAGGAGTCCAGGGGTGTTGTCTTGAAGGGGGTGGTTGGGGGGGGGGTGTAGTTGAGGTGTTCCTCACAACAAGAAGGGGTTAGTGGTCCCGGGGGCTGTGCGCCAGCTGTGGGGGGCAGAGCTGAGCCGAAGAGGGGCTGGGTCAGAGGCATAGAGGCCGGGAAACCCCCCATCCCTCCAACCCCGGGCACCATGTGGCCCGTCAGGGGGGGCAGAGGGTCTACCATGGAGGACAAGCTGCTGAACCCTGCTCCCCCTCCCAGACTCAGGCCTGGCATAGGGCTGACCCTCATCTGGTTTAGGGTAGGGGGGTTAGGCTGGCCCATCTGGAAGGGGTTGGCCTGGGGGGCGGCTACAGGGTCGGCTCCTAAGGAGACACAGGAGAGACAAACAGAACACAGAGAAGACGTCAGCATTACCAAACACCAGAGAAAGGAAAGACTATGTACAGACTCAGTGAGCATAGCCTTGCTATTGAGAAAGGAGAGACTATGTACAGACTCAGTGAGCATAGCCTTGCTATTGAGAAAGGAGAGACTATGTACAGACTCAGTGAGCATAGCCTTGCTATTGAGAAAGGAGAGACTATGTACAGACTCAGTGAGCATAGCCTTGCTATTGAGAAAGGCCGCCGTAGGCAGACGTGGCTCTCAAGAGAAGACAGGCTATGTGCTCACTGCCCACAAAATGAGGTGGAAACTGAGCTGCACTTCCTAACCTCCTGCCCAATGTATGACCATATTAGAGAGACATATTTCCCTCAGATTACACAGACCCACAAACAAACCCAATGTTGATCAACTCCCATATCTACTGGGTGAAATTCCACAGTGTGCATCACAGCAGCAAGATTTGTGACCTGTTGCCACAAGAAAAGGGCAACCAGTGAAGAACAAACACCATTGTAAATACAACCCATATTTATGCTTATTTAATTTCCCTTGTGTTCTTTAACACTTCTTAGGGAAGTTTAACTGCAGCACCAGCTGTGCCACCAGAGACTCTGGGTTCGCGCCCAGGCTCTGTCGTAACCGGCCGCGACCGGGAGGTCCGTGGGGCGACCGTCCGGGTTAGGGAGGGCTTGGTCGGTAGGGGTGTTTCTCTTCGCACACCAGCGACTCCTGTGGCGGGCCGGGCGCAGTGCGCGCTAACCAAGGTTGTCATGTGCACAGTGTTTCCTCCAACACATTGGTGTGGCTGGCTTCCGGGTTGGATGCGCGCTGTGTTAAGAAGCAGTGCGGCTTGGTTTGGTTGTGTATCGGAGGACGCATGACTTTCAACCTTCGTCTCTCGAGCCCGTACGGGATAGTAGCTACTAGAAAACAATTAGACACCACGAAATTGGGGGGGGGGACTGTTTGACTGTGAACAACATTAACTGAAACCTCTGAAGTTTCTAAATGTCTGTGAGTATAACTGATTTGGCAAAACCCCGAGCACAATCCATCCAGGGAAAATGTTGTTTTGAGCTCAATGCGTTTTCCATTCGTTTTAATAGGAATTTGCTTGCAGTTCCTATGGCTTCCACTAGATGTCAGCAATCTTTAGAAATTGGTTGATGTTTTTCTTTTGAGAAATGAAGAAGTAGTCCTGTTCTTTCCATGTGTCACTCAGAGGGGCTCTTCTGGTGCGCGCGACCTGGAACGTGCTTCACTTTGTTTTTCGTCCGATACTGAACGCAGTTTATCCCATCTTAAATTTGATCGATTATTTACGTCTTAGGATACCTAAGTTTGGATTAGGAAAGTTGTTTGAAATATTTGCATCAAGTTTACAGGTAACTTATTAGGTCATTTGTAGGCATGTTGGGACCGGTGTATTTCTGAATCAAACGAGCCAAATAAATTTAGATTTTGGGGATATAAAGAAGGAATTTAGCGAACAAGAAGACCATTTGCGATGTTTCTGGGACATTTTGGATCGCCAACAGAAGAAGATCTTCAATGGTATTTATTATATCGCTATTTCTGACTTTTGTGTCGCACCTGACGGGATGAAATATGACTGTCATGTGTTTGTATGCGCTGGCCTCAGATAAATCGTCTGCTTTCAGACGCATGGTCTGCTGGGGCGGCAGGGTAGCCTAGTGGTTAGAGCGTTGGACTAACATTAACATGTTAGCCTGTCCTCAGATAAATCGTCTGCTTTTCACCGTAAAGCCTTTTTTTATCTGACACTGGCTAACGTGTTAATGTTAGTTAGTCTAGGACAGGCTAACGTGCTAATGTTAGTTAGTCTAGGACAGGCTAACGTGTTAATGTTAGTTAGTCTAGGACAGGCTAACGTGTTAATGTTAGTTAGTCTAGGACAGGCTAACGTGTTAGTCAGTCTAGGACAGGCTAACGTGTTAGTTAGTCTAGGACAATGTTAGTCTAGGACAGGCTAACGTGTTAATGTTAGTTAGTCTAGGACAGGCTAACGTGTTAATGTTAGTTAGTCAGGCTAGTCTAGTCTAGACAGGCTAACGTGTTAATGTTAGTTAGTCTAGGACAGGCTAACGTGTAATGTTAGTTAGTCTAGGACAGGCTAACGTGTTAATGTTAGTTAGTCTAGGACAGGCTAACGTGTTAATGTTAGTCTAGTAACGTGTTAATGTTAGTCAGTCTAGGACAGGCTAACGTGTTAATGTTAGTTAGTCTAGGACAGGCTAACGTGTTAATGTTAGTTAGTCTAGGACAGGCTAACGTGTTAATGTTAGTCAGTCTAGGACAGGCTAACGTGTTAATGTTAGTTAGTCTAGGACAGGCTAACGTGTTAATGTTAGTTAGTCTAGGACAGGCTAACGTGTTAATGTTAGTTAGTCTAGGACAGGCTAACGTGTTAATGTTAGTTAGTCTAGGACAGGCTAACGTGTTAATGTTAGTCAGTCTAGGACAGGCTAACGTGTTAATGTTAGTTAGTCTAGGACAGGAATGTATGCTAACGTGTAAAAGCGTAAATGTTATTATTATTATTATATTAATGTTAGTCTAGGACAGGCTAACGTGCTAATGTTAGTTAGTCTAGGACAGGCTAACGTGCTAATGTTAGTTAGTCTAGGACAGGCTAACGTGCTAATGTTAGTCAGTCTAGGACAGGCTAACGTGTTAATGTTAGTTAGTCTAGGACAGGCTAACGTGTTAGTTAGTCTAGGACAGGCTAACGTGTCCATCCAACCTCACTGAGCTTAATCTGTTTTGCAAGAAGGAATGGGGAAAAATTTCAGTCTCTCGATGTGCAAAACTGATAGAGACATACCCCAAGCGACTTACAGCTGTAATCGCAGCAAAAGGTGGCGCTACAAAGTATTAACTTAAGGGGGCTGAATAATTTTGCACTCCCAATTTTTCAGTTTTTAATTTGTTAAAAAAAAGTTTGAAATATCCAATAAATGTCGTTCCACTTCATGATTGTGTCCCACTTGTTGTTGATTCTTCACAAAAAAATACAGTTTTATATCTTTATGTTTGAAGCCTGAAATGTGGCAAAAGGTCGCAAAGTTCAAGGGGGCCGAATACTTTCGCAAGGCACTGTATCTACCTCAAATACCTTATTATAATCTATCCTGATGCCTATATTATATACATGTATGTTATATTATATACATGTATGTTATATGTATGTATGTTATATGTTATATTATATACATGTATGTTATATATACATATATGTTATATACATGTATGTTATGTTATATTATATACATGTATTTATATACATGTATGTTATATATATACATGTATGTTATATTATATACATGTATGTTATATACATGTATGTTATGTTATATACATGTATGTTATGTTATATACATGTATGTTATGTTATATACATGTATGTTATATTATATACATGTATGTTATATTATATACATGTATGTTATATTATATACATGTATGTTATATTATATACATGTATGTTATATTATATACATGTATGTTATATTATATACATGTATGTTATATTATATACATGTATGTTATGTATGTTATATTATATACATGTATGTTATATGTATGTTATATATACATGTATGTTATTATATACATGTTATATATATACATGTATGTTATATTATATACATGTTATATTATATACATGTATGTTATATATACATGTATGTTATATTATATACATGTATGTTATATTATATACATGTATGTTATATTATATACATGTATGTTATATTATATACATGCATGTTTTATATTATATACATGTATGTTAATTATATACATGTTTTATATTATATACATTATGTTATATTATATACATGTATTTCATGTTTTTATTAATATTTGTTATGCATGTATGTTATATTATATACATGCATGTTTTGTGAATGTTTCATTATGAGTATTTCTGTTTTTTAAATTTGGCACGCTGCTATTTGACTGGATGATGTCTTATCACCGGGATCTGAGCGGGAAGGGATCACTAAGAAGTGAACTATTTCTATATTTGTACAGAATGACATTTTAAATGTATTTATTCTTCTGTGAGTGTAATGTTTACTGTTCATTTTATATTATTTGGTTAATTATCTATTTCACTTGCTTGGGCAAATTGAACATAAGTCTCCCATGACGATGAAGACCCCTTGAATTGAGAGAACAGAGAGATTGTATTCAAATATGAGAGAGAGAGAGAGAGGAGATTTTCAACATCGGTCTCCGTACTGTGTGTGTACCACAGAAGTTTCCCAAACTCAGTTCTGGGGGACCCAAGGGGAACACGGTTTGGGTTTTGTCCCCCGAGCAATACACAGCTGATTTAAATATAACTAATCATTAAGCTTTGATAAGCTTTGGCCAAAATCCCAAAACGTGTACACCTTAGGGGGGTCCCAGAGGACCGCTGGTGTACCATCTGCCCATTACGGGGGTGTCGGTACGGGGTGTCGGTACAGGGTGTCGGTACAGGGTGTCGGTACAGGGGTGTCGGTACGGGGGTGTCGGTGGGGGTGTCGGTACGGGGGTGTCGGTACGGGGGTGTCGGTACCTGCGGCAGCGAGGAAGGGGTTGACAATAGGAGCAGGCTGAGGAGGCTTGGTAACCAGTGAATCCAGGTTGACCAATGCTGCATTAGGACCCAGGAAGGACTCTGGGGTCTTCCTGTTGGGCAGAGGGTCAAACAGGTCCCCGGTACCACTAGTCAGGGAGGAGAGACCCCGACCATCACCTAGAGGATTACAGAGAGAGAGAGAGACAGGTTACCCCTGGATGATGAGTCCTTGTTGTCCCCAGTCCACCTGGTCATGCTGCTGCTCCAGTTTCAACTGTGGGTTGAAAACTTATTGACTCAGACATTTGAGCCCGCCCTCAATACCGACCGGGGCCCGCCCTCAATACCGACCGGGGCCCGCCCTCAATACCGACCGGGGCCCGCCCTCAATACCGACCGGGGCCCGCCCTCAATACCGACCGGGGCCCGCCCTCAATACAGACCGGGGCCCGCCCTCAATACAGACCGGGGCCCGCCCTCAATACAGACCGGGGCCCGCCCTCAATACAAATCCGGGGCCCTCAATACAAAAGCCAGCTACTACCGGCTAACTAAACCCTGGCGTTGAGGTGTAGGAGCCAGCTACAACCGGCTAACTAAACCCTGGGCCCTGAGGTGTAAAAGCCAGCTACTACCGGCTAACTAAACCCTGGCGTTGAGGTGTAGGAGCCAGCTACTACCGGCTAACTAAACCCTGGCGTTGAGGTGTAGGAGCCAGCTACTACCGGCTAACTAAACCCTGGTGTTGAGGTGTAGGAGCCAGCTACTACCGGCTAACTAAACCCTGGTGTTGAGGTGTAGGAGCCAGCTACTACCGGCTAACTAAACCCTGGTGTTGAGGTGTAGGAGCCAGCTACTACCGGCTAACTAAACCCTGGTGTTGAGGTGTAGGAGCCAGCTACTACCGGCTAACTAAACCCTGGTGTTGAGGTGTAGGAGCCAGCTACTACCGGCTAACTAAACCCTGGTGTTGAGGTGTAGGAGCCAGCTACTACCGGCTAACTAAAACTAAACCTGGTGTTGAGGTGTAGGAGCCAGCTACTACCGGCTAACTAAACCCTGGTGTTGAGGTGTAGGAGCCAGCTACTACCGGCTAACTAAACCCTGGTGTTGAGGTGTAGGAGCCAGCTACTACCGGCTAACTAAACCCTGGTGTTGAGGTGTAGGAGCCAGCTACTACCGGCTAACTAAACCCTGGTGTTGAGGTGTAGGAGCCAGCTACTACCGGCTAACTAAACCCTGGTGTTGAGGTGTAGGAGCCAGCTACTACCGGCTAACTAAACCCTGGTGTTGAGGTGTAGGAGCCAGCTACTACCGGCTAACTAAACCCTGGTGTTGAGGTGTAGGAGCCAGCTACTACCGGCTAACTAAACCCTGGTGTTGAGGTGTAGGAGCCAGCTACTACCGGCTAACTAAACCCTGGTGTTGAGGTGTAGGAGCCAGCTACTACCGGCTAACTAAACCCTGGTGTTGAGGTGTAGGAGCCAGCTACACCGGCTAACTAAACCCTGGTGTTGAGGTGTAGGAGCCAGCTACTACCGGCTAACTAAACCCTGGTGTTGAGGTATACCAGCTACTACCGGCTAACTAAACCCTGGTGTTGAGGTGTACCTGCGTAGGAGGTTCCTCCAGAACCCCAGGGGTCGGGAGCAGGGTTGGTTCCCCAGGGATCACTGCTCTTCATGGGGGAAACAGAGGAGGACGGGGGCCCCCAGGGGTCTACTGGAGCCACTGGCTTTGGGGCTGCACCTGGACACAGAGACACAACATGAGTCCCCCCCAGTAGACAGATGACAAGTCATTCCTGCTGTCTGTCACAGTGCTGTTCCCTCGTTTACAGATCACTACTGTTCTGGACGACTAGCATCTCTCCCCCCTCTCTCTCCGGCCTCCCCCTCTCCGTCAGTCCTCCCCTCAGTCTCTCTCTCTCCCCCTCTCTCTCCGGCCCCCCCTCCCGTCAGTCCTCCCCTCAGACTCTCTCTCTCCCACCCCTGCTCTCTCTCCGCCCTCCCCATCTCTCTCCCCTCTCTCTCCGGCCTCCCCCTCCGTCAGTCCTCCCCTCAGTCTCTCTCTCTCCCCACCCCCACTCTCTCTCGGCCTCCCCCTCTCCATCAGTCCTCCCCCAGTCTCTCTCTCTCTCCACCCCTCTCTCTCCGGCCTCCCCATCCGTCAGTCCTCCCCTCAGTCTCTCTCTCTCTCCACCCCTCTCTCCCCGGCCTCCCCCTCTCCGTCAGTCCTCCCCTCAGTCTCTCTCTCTCTCCACCCCTCTCTCTCCGGATCCCCCTCTCCGTCAGTCCTCCCCTCAGTCTCTCCTCTCTCTCACCCCTCTCTCTCCGTTCCCCTCTCCGACAGTCCTCCCCTCAGTCTCTCTCTCTCCCACCCCTCTCTCAGTCCCTCTCTCTCTCCCACCCCTCCTTCCCCCACTCTCTCCCCCAGTCCTCTCTCCGGCCTCCACTCCGTCTGTCCTCCCCTCAGTCTCTCTCCTCTCCCCCTCTCTCTCCGGCCTCCCCATCTCTCTCCCCCAGTCTCTCTCTCCCCCGCCTCTCCCCCCTCTCTCCGTCCCTCTCCACCCCCACATCTCTCTCTCTCCACCCACCTTCTCTCCCTCTCCCCCAGTCTCTCCTCTCCCCCATCTGGTCCCCCCCCCGCCTCCCCTCCCTTCTCTCTCTCTCCCCCTCTCAGTAGATATGTCAGAACCAGTATAGCAGCATTCCTGCTGAACAAAGAGCCACTGTTCTGACAACTGCAGGTGTAGAGGAGACAAAGACAGTCCCTGTCCTTCCCCCACTGGTCCCTGTCCCCTTCCACACTGGTCCCTGTCCCTGTCCTTCCACACTGGTCCCCCTTCCCCCACTGGTCCCTGTCCTTCCACACTGGTCCCCCACTGGTCCCCCTTCCCCCACTGGTCCCTGTCCTTCCACACTGGTCCCCCTTCCCCCACTGGTCCCCCTTCCCCCACTGGTCCCCACTGGTCCCCCTTCCCCCACTGGTCCCTGTCCTTGTCCTTCCTCACTGGTCCCCCACTGGTCCCCCTTCCACTGGTCCCCGTCCCCTCCCCCACTGGTCCCCCACCGTCCCCCGTCCCCCACCGGTCCCCTGTCCCCCACCCCCCACTGGTCCCCCGTCCCCCACTGGTCCCCGTCCCCCACTGGTGAATTCTACTAGATGAAAACCCTCAAAATGAGTTTTACATCCTGGCATTTTAAAGCACTCCATTATCTACATTTCACATCCTATAAAACATATTTACACATTACCAACATAACTGATATTTAGCGCACAAGGGGATTCAGACACGGTGTGGTGTGTGTGGTGTGTGTGTATGTGTGTGTGTGTACCGTAGGCCTGCCAGGGGTCTGGTGCGGCGGCAGCGCCTCCTCCTCTCGCCCCCCAGGGGTCAGCCAAGTCCGATTCTGGAACATCCATTAGATCTAACAGAGAGGACTGGGCCTGCTGGGAGGAGAGAGAGATGACCACCCATTAGATCCTAACAGAGAGGACTGGGCCTGCTGGGAGGAGAGAGAGAGAGATGACCACCCATTAGATCTAACAGAGAGGACTGGGCCTGCTGGGAGGAGAGAGAGAGAGAGAGATGACCACCCATTAGATCCTAACAGAGAGGACTGGGCCTGCTGGGAGGAGAGAGAGAGAGATGACCACCCATTAGATCCTAACAGAGAGGACTGGGCCTGCTGGGAGGAGAGAGAGAGAGATGACCACCCATTAGATCCTAACAGAGAGGACTGGGCCTGCTGGGAGGAGAGAGAGAGATGACCACCCATTAGATCCTAACAGAGAGGACTGGGCCTGCTGGGAGGAGAGATGACCACCCATTAGATCCTAACAGAGAGGACTGGGCCTGCTGGGAGGAGAGAGAGAGATGACCACCCATTAGATCTAACAGAGAGGACTGGGCCTGCTGGGAGGAGAGGAGAGAGAGATGACCACCCTTTAGATCCTAACAGAGAGGACTGGGCCTGCTGGGAGGAGAGAGAGAGAGAGATGACCACCCATTAGATCCAACAGAGAGGACTGGGCCTGCTGGGAGGAGAGAGAGAGAGAGAGAGATGACCACCCTTTAGATCCTAACAGAGAGGACTGGGCCTGCTGGGAGGAGAGAGAGAGAGAGATGACCACCCATTAGATCCTAACAGAGAGGACTGGGCCTGCTGGGAGGAGAGAGAGAGATGACCACCCATTAGATCCTAACAGAGAGGACTGGGCCTGCTGGGAGGAGAGAGAGAGAGAGATGACCACCCATTAGATCCTAACAGAGAGGACTGGGCCTGCTGGGAGGAGAGAGAGAGAGAGATGACCACCCATTAGATCCTAACAGAGAGGACTGGGCCTGCTGGGAGGAGAGAGAGAGAGATGACCACCCATTAGATCCTAACAGAGAGGACTGGGCCTGCTGGGAGGAGAGAGAGAGAGAGATGACCACCCATTAGATCCTAACAGAGAGGACTGGGCCTCTGGGAGGAGTCTCATGACCACCCATTAGATCCAACAGAGAGGACTGGGCCTGCTGGGAGGAGGGTCCACCCATCAACAGCCCTCCCAGCAGGAGTCTCATGAGGGCCAATCAGTCAGCAGTCTCATGAGGGTCAATCAGTCAGCCCAGCAGCAGTCTCATGAGGGTCAATCAGTCAGCCCAGCAGCAGTCTCATGAGGGTCAATCAGTCAGCCCAGCAGCAGTCTCATGAGGGTCAATCAGTCAGCCCAGCAGCAGTCTCATGAGGGTCAATCAGTCAGCCCAGCAGCAGTCTCATGAGGGTCAATCAGTCAGCCCAGCAGCAGTCTCATGAGGGTCAATCAGTCAGCCCAGCAGCAGTCTCATGAGGGTCAATCAGTCAGCCCAGCAGCAGTCTCATGAGGGGTCAATCAGTCAGCCCAGCAGCAGTCTCATGAGGGTCAATCAGTCAGCCCAGCAGCAGTCTCATGAGGGTCAATCAGTCAGCCCAGCAGCAGTCTCATGAGGGTCAATCAGTCAGCCCAGCAGCAGTCTCATGAGGGTCAATCAGTCAGCCCAGCAGCAGTCTCATGAGGGGTCAATCAGCTATGAGAAAAACAGACTACCAACCTACAGCCATAACATGGGAAACACTGAGATAGTTCTGTCTGTACCTCTCTCTTCTTCTTGGCTAGTTTTCCAGAGCCGGTGTCACCCAGGGCTTTTCCTTTACGACTCTCCTCGAGTGCCATCTGGAGTCTCAGGTCATCTCCCCGACGCATCCTGTCCTCCTACACAGAGAGAGACAGGGACACAGAGAGACAGAGAGAGACAGAGAGAGAGAGAGAGAGAGAGAGAGAGAGAGAGAGAGAGAGAGAGAGAGAGAGAGAGAGAGAGAGGAGAGAGAGAGAGAGAGAGAGAGAGAGAGAGAGACAGGGAGAGAGAGACAGGGACACAGAGAGACAGAGAGAGAGAGAGAGAGAGAGACACAGAGAGAGAGAGAGAGACAGAGAGAGAGAGAGAGACAGAGAGAGAGAGAGAGAGAGAGAGACAGAGAGAGAGAGAGAGAGAGACAGAGAGACAGAGAGACAGAGAGACAGAGACAGGGACACAGAGAGACAGAGACAGAGAGAGACAGAGACAGAGAGAGACAGACAGAGACAGAGAGAGACAGAGACAGAGACAGAGAGAGACAGAGACAGAGAGAGACAGAGACAGAGAGACACACAGAGACAGAGAGACACACAGAGAGAGACAGGGACACAGAGAGACACAGAGAGAGAGACAGGGACACACAGGGAGCGAGAGAGAGAACCAGGGACAGAGAGAGAGAGAACCAGGGACAGAGAGAGACAGAGACAGAGACACAGAGAGAGACAGAGAGAGAGAGAGAGACAGAGAGACACAGAGAGAGAGAGACAGAGAGAGAGAGAGACACAGACAGGGAGAGAGAGAGAGAGAGAGACCAGGGACAGAGAGAGAGAGAACCAGGGACAGAGAGAGAGAGAGTTCAGAGAGAGAGCCAGAGAGAGAGAGAGAGAGAGAGAGAGAGAGAGAGAGAGACAGGGACACACAGGGAGCCACACAGGGAGCTCAGAGAACCAGGGACAGAGAGTATAGAACCAGGGACTGCAGCCTCTCTGCTCACGCCACGAAGGTCCACACAAGCTTGCCGTGTGTGTGTGTGTGTGTGTGTGCCTGTCATGGCCAGGCCTGTGTGTGTGTGTGTGTGTGTGTGTGTGTGTGTGTGTGTGTGTGTACCTGTTCTGCAGCCTCTCTGCTCATGGCCAGGGCTAGCTGCAGCTGTAGCTCCTCCTCTCCGCTGGTCTGGGGGCGGGCCTGCTCCAACTCTGAGCCTGGAACCGGAGACGTGGCTACACATACACACACACACACACCAGACACACAGACGTTAGACATGCCTCAGCAGAACGGACACTGTAGTACAAGACTAGAGAGATCAAACAGACGACATTATGACTGCTAAACCACACACACACACACACACACTTCTATGAGACTGTGGCTGGAAACAGTGAGTGTGATGTTTCCGTGGGAACAGAGGCGGGGGCAGGAGTAGACGACGACAGCATGGTCGGAGACTGATGACATCATACATTTTCTACTTTCGGTCTACCTTGCTTTGCTGCCTCCCCCCCTTTCCCCTCTGTATATCCAGTCTCCCCCTGCAGTACCCCTGACAGCCTTCTATTGGAGTTACTCAATGAAAGGGGGCAGCACTGAGCCGTCTCCCCCTGCAGTACCCCTGACGGCCTTCCACTGGAGTTACTCAATGAAAGGGGGCAGCACTGAGCCGTCTCCCCCTGCAGTACCCCTGACGGCCTTCCACTGGAGTTACTCAATGAAAGGGGGCAGCACTGAGCCGTCTCCCCCTGCAGTACCCCTGACGGCCTTCCACTGGAGTTACTCAATGAAAGGGGGCAGCACTGAGCCGTCTCCCCTGCAGTACTCCCCTTCCATTGGAGTTACTCAATGAAAGGGGGCAGCACTGAGCCGTCTCCCCCTGCAGTACCCCGGACGGCCTTCCATTGGAGTTACTCAATGAAAGGGGGCAGCACTGAGCCGTCTCCCCCTGCAGTACCCCAGTCGGCCTTCCACTGGAGTTACTCAATGAAAGGGGGCAGCACTGAGCCGTCTCCCCCTGCAGTACCCCTGACGGCCTTCCACTGGAGTTACTCAATGAAAGGGGGCAGCACTGAGCCGTTCACATTTAGATGTCATAAAATCAGAATCATTCTGTTAAAAAGTCCCCAAAGCGAACACATTCCTGTGTCGCTCGTCTTTTCAGTTCGATGCAGCTAGCGACTGGAACGAGATGCAACAAACACTCAAACTGGACAGTTTTATCTCCATCTCTCTTCATTCAAAGACTCAATCACGGACACGCTTACTGACAGTTGTGGCTGCTTTGTGTGATGTATTGTTGTCTCTACCTTCTTGCCCTTTGTGCTGTTGTCAGACTCCATCCTAACCCACTACATATTCAGTCTGACTCCATCCTAACCCACTACATATTCAGTCTGACTCCATCCTAACCCACTACATATTCAGTCTGACTCCATCCTAACCCACTACATATTCAGTCAGACTCCATCCTAACCCACTACACATTCAGTCAGACTCCATCCTAACCCACTACATATTCACAGACTCCATCCTAACCCACTACACATTCAGTCAGACTCCATCCTAACCCACTACATATTCACAGACTCCATCCTAACCCACTACATATTCACAGACTCCATCCTAACCCACTACATATTCACAGACTCCATCCTAACCCACTACATATTCACAGACTCCATCCTAACCCACTACATATTCAGTCTGACTCCATCCTAATCCCTACTGAGTACACATTGGTAGTCTTGGTGTCTGTTCAGTCTAAGGCTGAACACAACAGAGATCCTAGTGATGTGCTAATATCAGCCAGCCAGCCAGTAAGCCAGCCAGTAAGCCAGCCAGTGAGCCAGCTAGTGAGCCAGCCAGCTAGTGAGCCAGCCAGCTAGTGAGCCAGCCAGCCAGCCAGTCAGCCAGTCAGCCAGTGAGCCAGCCAGTCAGCCAGTGAGCCAGTCAGCCAGTGAGCCAGCCAGCTAGTGAGCCAGCCAGTCAGCCAGCCAGCCAGTCAGTCAGCCAGTGAGCCAGCCAGTCAGTCAGCCAGTGAGCCAGCCAGCAGTCAGCCAGCCAGCCAGTCAGTCAGATATCCTAGTGATGTATAAATATAGCTCCAGTATCTCTCAGTACAACAAACCATGAAAAAGGAAAAAACAAAAATAAACTGCATTTAATCCTGGTAATAATAAATATGCTAATGAAGTGCTGAAACAAGGTGCATTATAATAATAATATATTATTATAATTATACCTTCCATTATAACCTCAGACCATCTACTGGTACATTATACTAACCCTCTCATAAAGACACATTATAACCTCAGACCATCTACTGGTACATTATACTAACCCTCTCATAAAGACACTATACATTATACTAACCCTCTCATAAAGACACTATACATTATAACCTCAGACCATCTACTGGTACATTATAAACCTCAGACCATCTATAATTATACTGACCATCTATAACTGGTACATTATACTAACCCTCTCATAAAGACACATTATAACCTCAGACCATCTACTGGTACATTATACTAACCCTCTCATAAAGACACATTATAACCTCAGACCATCTACTGGTACATTATACTAACCCTCTCATAAAGACACATTATAACCTCAGACCATCTACTGGTACATTATACTAACCCTCTCATAAAGACACATTATAACCTCACCTCTACTGCATTATACCATCTACTATACATTATATAACCTAACCATCTACTTATAACTAACCCTAATAAAGACACATTATAACCTCAGACCATCTACTGATACATTATACTAACCCTCTCATAAAGACACATTATAACCTCAGACCATCTACTGGTACATTATCTACACATGACAACCTCAGACCATCTACTGGTACTTATCATAAAGACACATGGACCATCTACTGGTACATTATACTAACCCTCTCATAAAGACACTACACACCTTGCATTATAACCTCATTATAACCTCATTATAACCTCATTATAACCTCATTATATATATATTATATTAACCCTAAGGAGAGGCAGAGACCAATGAGATGCCAGAGGAGAGAGAGGGAGTTACTTCACAGCCTTGGTGAACAATAATACCCAGAACCTTCCACTGTCTGGAATCTCAAAAATGTTCCCTGGCAACACCCTCCAGCCCCGCTCTCATTGGCCAGTGCCTGTCCAGCCTCGTTTCTATTGGCTGATCTCTGCTTCCTTCAGAGGAGGACGATGATGATTCAGCTGCTACAGTTTCCACCACATGTATCAAAACCACACACACACACACACACACACACACACACACGTGAGACCTTGGAGCACCACTGCTGTGACCTAAAGGTTAGAGGTCAGAGGTGACTGGGGCCAGAGAGAGAGGAACTGTTTCTACTCTCTCTCCACGTTAAGGGGAGATAAACACGGAGCTCTCCAGAGAAGAAGAACAGACTCCAGTCACGCGAAGGAGAGAAGAAGAACAGACTCCAGTCACGCGAAGGAGAGAAGAAGAACAGACTCCAGTCACGCGGAGGAGGAAGAACAGACTCCAGTCACGTGGAGGAGGGAACAGACTCCAGTCACGCGGAGGAGGGAACAGACTCCAGTCACGTGGAGGAGGGAACAGACTCCAGTCACGTGAAGGAGGGAACAGACTCCAGTCACGTGAAGGAGGGAACAGACTCCAGTCACGTGAGGAGGGAACAGACTCCAGTCACGTGAAGGAGAGAAGAAGAACAGACTCCAGTCACGTGAAGGAGAGAAGAAGAACAGACTCCAGTCACGTGAAGGAGAGAAGAAGAACAGACTCCAGTCACGTGAAGGAGAGAAGAAGAACAGACTCCAGTCACGTGAAGGAGGGAACAGACTCCAGTCACGTGGAGGAGGGAACAGACTCCAGTCACGTGAAGGAGGGAACAGACTCCAGTCACGTGAAGGAGGGAACAGACTCCAGTCACGTGAAGGAGGGAACAGACTCCAGTCACGTGAAGGAGAGAAGAAGAACAGACTCCAGTCACGTGAAGGAGAGAAGAAGAACAGACTCCAGTCACGTGAAGGAGGGAAGAAGAACAGACTCCAGTCACGTGAAGGAGAGAAGAAGAACAGACTCCAGTCACGTGAAGGAGGGAACAGACTCCAGTCACGTGAAGGAGGGAACAGACTCCAGTCACCTGAAGGAGGGAACAGACTCCAGTCACGTGAAGGAGGGAACAGACTCCAGTCACGTGAAGGAGGGAACAGACTCCAGTCACGTGAAGGAGGGAACAGACTCCAGTCACGTGAAGGAGGGAACAGACTCCAGTCACGTGAAGGAGGGAACAGACTCCAGTCACGTGAAGGAGGGAACAGACTCCAGTCACCTGAAGGAGGGAACAGACTCCAGTCACCTGAAGGAGGGAACAGACTCCAGTCACGTGAAGGAGGGAACAGACTCCAGTCACGTGGAGGAGGGAACAGACTCCAGTCACGTGAAGGAGGGAACAGACTCCAGTCACGCGGAGGAGGGAACAGACTCCAGTCACGCGGAGGAGGGAACAGACTCCAGTCACGTGGAGGAGGGAACAGACTCCAGTCACGTGGAGGAGGGAACAGACTCCAGTCACGTGGAGGAGGGAACAGACTCCAGTCACGTGGAGGAGGGAACAGACTCCAGTCACGTGAAGGAGGAAGAACAGACTCCAGTCACGCGGAGGAGGGAACAGACTCCAGTCACGTGGAGGAGGGAACAGACTCCAGTCACGTGGAGGAGGGAACAGACTCCAGTCACGTGGAGGAGGGAACAGACTCCAGTCACGTGAAGGAGGGAACAGACTCCAGTCACGTGAAGGAGGGAACAGACTCCAGAGGAGGAGGGAACAGACTCCAGTCACCTGAAGGAGGGAACAGACTCCAGTCACGTGAAGGAGGGAACAGACTCCAGTCACGTGAAGGAGGGAACAGACTCCAGTCACCTGAGGAGGGAACAGACTCCAGTCACGTCAGACTCCAGTCACGTGGAGGAGGGAACAGACTCCAGTCACGTGGAGGAGGGAACAGACTCCAGTCACGCGGAGGAGGGAACAGACTCCAGTCACGCGGAGGAGGGAACAGACTCCAGTCACGCGGAGGAGGGAACAGACTCCAGTCACGGCGAAGGAGGGAACAGACTCCAGTCACGCGGAGGAGGGAACAGACTCCAGTCACGCGGAGGAGGGAACAGACTCCAGTCACGTGGAAGGAGGGAACAGACTCCAGTCACGTGGAAGGAGGGAACAGACTCCAGTCACGTGAAGGAGGGAACAGACTCCAGTCACGTGGAGGAGGGAACAGACTCCAGTCACGCGGAGGAGGGAACAGACTCCAGTCACCTGAAGGAGGGAACAGACTCCAGTCACGCGGAGGAGGGAACAGACTCCAGTCACGTGGAGGAGGGAACAGACTCCAGTCACGTGGAGGAGGGAACAGACTCCAGTCACGCGGAGGAGGGAACAGACTCCAGTCAGGTGAGGGAACAGACTCCAGTCACGGGAGGAGGGAACAGACTCCAGTCACGTGGAGGAGGGAACAGACTCCAGTCACGTGAAGGAGGGAACAGACTCCAGTCACGTGGAGGAGGGAACAGACTCCAGTCACGTGAAGGAGGGAACAGACTCCAGTCACGTGAAGGAGGGAACAGACTCCAGTCACGTGAAGGAGGGAACAGACTCCAGAACGGGAACATGAGTGTCTCCCCTCTGCCCAGGGAAAACACACTTTGGTGACTAAATGTCCCTTCCTTATGTTATAAAATACATTTTAACAAGACAATTATAATTATTTGTGTTCCCGAATGGTTCAGCAGGGTCTATCTCCAACATGTCATTAACATGCTACCCCCCCCCCCCCCCCCAAAAGGTGGGACTGTGTAACCTAAAACATCCCATAATAAGCACCGAGCTCTGTTGACAGAGAGGTGGCACTAAGTCTGCCTTTTTGGGGGGGGGGGGGGTTTGTTGTGGTCTTCGTCTGAAAAGTTGTTTCCGAAGGTCCCTAAAAACTAAATTAACGTGAAACGAGCTGAAAAGGTAGAAAGAAGAGTTTTGATTGGACGGTAGTTTTAGGAAACAGAAAGATCAAACCTCCAACACAATCTTAAACCCTTAGCGTCTAAGCCTGTGTGCGTGGTGTGTGGTGTGTGGTGTGTGTGGTGCGTGGTGCGTGGTGCGTGGTGCGTGGTGCGTGGTGCGTGGTGCGTGGTGCGTGGTGTGTGTGCAATATAGTTAGATCTACTCACAGCCGTGGTAAGATGCAGGTGACCCCTCCGGCTTGCCGTACTCCTCGCTGTAGGAGGTCGACAGGTTGGGTTGAGACGAACCTCGGCCAAAACCCTGACCCGGTGTCACCGCCCCTGTAGTGGTGACCTGAGCCATCCTCTCCTTCGTCTTCAGAGCCTGGGAACGCTCACCTGGACAGGAACATCATCATCATCATTAACCTCACCTGGACAGACCTAGTGGTCTATGCCAGACAGTACGTGACTCCAGACAGACAGTACGTGACTCCAGACAGACAGTACGTGACTCCAGACAGACAGTACGTGACTCCAGACAGACAGTACGTGACTCCAGACAGACAGTACGTGACTCCAGACAGACAGTACGTGACTCCAGACAGACAGTACGTGACTCCAGACAGACAGTACGTGACTCCAGACAGACAGTACGTGACTCCAGACAGACAGTACGTGACTCCAGACAGACAGTACGTGACTCCAGACAGACAGTACGTGACTCCAGACAGACAGTACGTGACTCCAGACGTGACTCCAGACAGACAGTACGTGACTCCAGACAGACAGTACGTGACTCCAGACAGACCTAGTGGTCTATGACAGACAGTACATTACCCCAGACAGACAGCACATTACTCCAGACAGACCTAGTGGTCTATGACAGACAGTACATGACTCCAGACAGACAGTACATGACTCCAGACAGACAGTACATGACTCCAGACAGACAGTACATTACTCCAGACAGACCTAGTGGTCTATGACTGACAGTACGTGACTCCAGACAGAGAGTACGTGACTCCAGACAGACAGTACATTACTCCAGACAGACCTAGTGGTCTATGACTGACAGTACGTGACTCCAGACAGACAGTACGTGACTCCAGACAGACAGTACGTGACTCCAGACAGACAGTACGTGACTCCAGACAGACCTAGTGGTCTATGACTGACAGTACGTGACTCCAGACAGACAGTACGTGACTCCAGACAGACAGTACGTGACTCCAGACAGACAGTACATGACACCAGACAGACAGTACATGACACCAGACAGACAGTACATGACACCAGACAGACAGTACGTGACTCCAGACAGACAGTACGTGACTCCAGACAGACAATACGTGACTCCAGACAGACCTAGTGGTCTATGACTGACAGTACGTGACTCCAGACAGACAGTACATTACCCCAGACAGACAGTACATTACCCCAGACAGACAGTACATGACTCCAGACAGACAGTACATGACTCCAGACAGACAGTACATGACTCCAGACAGACCTAGTGCCAGACAGGACCACCACCTCCCTCTTCCTCACCTTTCAGTCTCTCCTCATCTTTCAACAGGACCACCACCTCCCTCTTCCTCCTCCTCACCTTTCAGTCTCTCCTCATCTGTCAACAGGACCACCACCTCCCTCTTCCTCCTCCTCACCTTTCAGTCTCTCCTCATCTTTCAGCATGACCACCACCTCCCTCTTCCTCCTCCTCACCTTTCAGTCTCTCCTCATCTTTCAACAGGACCACCACCACCTCCCTCTTCCTCCTCCTCACCTTTCAGTCTCTCCTCATCTTTCAGCAGGACCACCACCTCCCTCCTCCTCACCTTTCAGTCTCTCCTCATCTTTCAACAGGACCACCACCACCTCCCTCTTCCTCACCTTTCAGTCTCTCCTCATCTTTCAACAGGACCACCACCACCTCCCTCTTCCTCCTCCTCACCTTTCAGTCTCTCCTCATCTTTCAGCAGGACCACCACCTCCCTCTTCCTCACCTTTCAGTCTCTCCTCATCTTTCAACAGGACCACCACCACCTCCCTCTTCCTCCTCCTCACCTTTCAGTCTCTCCTCATCTTTCAGCAGGACCACCACCTCCCTCTTCCTCACCTTTCAGTCTCTCCTCATCTTTCAACAGGACCACCACCTCCCTCTTCCTCCTCCTCCTCACCTTTCAGTCTCTCCTCATCTTTCAACAGGACCACCACCACCTTCCTCCTCCTCCTCACCTTTCAGTCTCTCCTCATCTTTCAACAGGACCACCACCACCTTCCTCTTCCTCCTCCTCCTCACCTTTCAGTCTCTCCTCATCTTTCAACAGGACCACCACCATCTCCCTCTTCCTCCTCACCTTTCAGTCTCTCCTCATCTTTCAACAGGACCACCACCTCCCTCCTCCTCACCTTTCAGTCTCTCCTCATCTTTCAACAGGACCACCACCACCTCACTCTTCCTCCTCACCTTTCAGTCTCTCCTCATCTTTCAGCAGGACCACCACCACCCTCTTCCTCCTCCTCACCTTTCAGTCTCTCCTCATCTTTCAACAGGACCACCACCTTCCTCTTCCTCACCTTTCAGTCTCTCCTCATCTTTCAACAGGACCACCACCTCCCTCTTCCTCTTCCTCACCTTTCAGTCTCTCCTCATCTTTCAACAGGACCACCACCACCTTCCTCCTCCTCCTCACCTTTCAGTCTCTCCTCATCTTTCAACAGGACCACCACCACCTTCCTCTTCCTCCTCCTCCTCACCTTTCAGTCTCTCCTCATCTTTCAACAGGACCACCACCACCTCCCTCTTCCTCACCTTTCAGTCTCTCATCTTTCAACAGGACCACCACCTCCCTCTTCCTCACCTTTCAGTCTCTCCTCATCTTTCAGCAGGACCACCACCTCCCTCCTCACCTTTCAGTCTCTCCTCATCTTTCAACAGGACCACCACCTCCCTCTTCCTCACCTTTCAGTCTCTCCTCATCTTTCAACAGGACCACCACCTCCGTCTTCCTCCTCCTCACCTTTCAGTCTCTCCTCATCTGTCAACAGGACCACCACCTCCCTCTTCCTCCTCCTCACCTTTCAGTCTCTCCTCATCTTTCAGCATGACCACCACCTCCCTCTTCCTCCTCCTCACCTTTCAGTCTCTCCTCATCTTTCAACAGGACCACCACCACCTCCCTCTTCCTCCTCCTCACCTTTCAGTCTCTCCTCATCTTTCAGCAGGACCACCACCTCCCTCCTCCTCACCTTTCAGTCTCTCCTCATCTTTCAACAGGACCACCACCACCTCCCTCTTCCTCACCTTTCAGTCTCTCCTCATCTTTCAACAGGACCACCACCACCTCCCTCTTCCTCCTCCTCACCTTTCAGTCTCTCCTCATCTTTCAGCAGGACCACCACCTCCCTCTTCCTCACCTTTCAGTCTCTCCTCATCTTTCAACAGGACCACCACCACCTCCCTCTTCCTCCTCCTCACCTTTCAGTCTCTCCTCATCTTTCAGCAGGACCACCACCTCCCTCTTCCTCACCTTTCAGTCTCTCCTCATCTTTCAACAGGACCACCACCTCCCTCTTCCTCCTCCTCCTCACCTTTCAGTCTCTCCTCATCTTTCAACAGGACCACCACCACCTTCCTCCTCCTCCTCACCTTTCAGTCTCTCCTCATCTTTCAACAGGACCACCACCACCTTCCTCTTCCTCCTCCTCCTCACCTTTCAGTCTCTCCTCATCTTTCAACAGGACCACCACCATCTCCCTCTTCCTCCTCACCTTTCAGTCTCTCCTCATCTTTCAACAGGACCACCACCTCCCTCCTCCTCACCTTTCAGTCTCTCCTCATCTTTCAACAGGACCACCACCACCTCACTCTTCCTCCTCACCTTTCAGTCTCTCCTCATCTTTCAGCAGGACCACCACCTCCCTCCTCCTCCTCCTCACCTTTCAGTCTCTCCTCATCTTTCAACAGGACCACCACCTCCCTCTTCCTCTTCCTCACCTTTCAGTCTCTCCTCATCTTTCAACAGGACCACCACCTCCCTCTTCCTCACCTTTCAGTCTCTCCTCATCTTTCAACAGGACCACCACCACCTCCCTCCTCACCTTTCAGTCTCTCCTCATCTTTCAACAGGACCACGACCTCCCTCCTCCTCACCTTTCAGTCTCTCCTCATCTTTCAACAGGACCACGACCTCCCTCCTCCTCACCTTTCAGTCTCTCCTCATCTTTCAACAGGACCACCACCTCCCTCTTCCTCACCTTTCAGTCTCTCCTCATCTTTCAACAGGACCACCACCTCCCTCTTCCTCACCTTTCAGTCTCTCCTCATCTTTCAACAGGACCACCACCACCTCCCTCCTCACCTTTCAGTCTCTCCTCATCTTTCAACAGGACCACGACCTCCCTCCTCCTCACCTTTCAGTCTCTCCTCATCTTTCAACAGGACCACGACCTCCCTCCTCCTCACCTTTCAGTCTCTCCTCATCTTTCAACAGGACCACCACCTCCCTCTTCCTCACCTTTCAGTCTCTCCTCATCTTTCAACAGGACCACCACCTCCCTCTTCCTCACCTTTCAGTCTCTCCTCATCTTTCAGCAGGACCACCATCTCCCTCCTCCTCCTCCTCACCTTTCAGTCTCTCCTCATCTTTCAACAGGACCACCACCACCTCCCTCTTCCTCACCTTTCAGTCTCTCCTCATCTTTCAACAGGACCACCACCACCTCCCTCTTCCTCACCTTTCAGTCTCTCCTCATCTTTCAACAGGACAACCACCACCTCCCTCTTCCTCTTCCTCACCTTTCAGTCTCTCCTCATCTTTCAACAGGACCACCACCACCTCCCTCTTCCTCCTCACCTTTCAGTCTCTCCTCATCTTTCAACAGGACCACCACCTCCCTCTTCCTCCTCCTCCTCACCTTTCAGTCTCTCCTCATCTTTCAACAGGACCACCACCTCCCTCTTCCTCCTCCTCCCCACCTTTCAGTCTCTCCTCATCTTTCAACAGGACCACCACCACCTCCCTCTTCCTCACCTTTCAGTCTCTCCTCATCTTTCAACAGGACCACCACCTCCCTCTTCCTCCTCCTCACCTTTCAGTCTCTCCTCATCTTTCAGCAGGACCACCACCACCTCCCTCCTCCTCCTCCTCACCTTTCAGTCTCTCCTCATCTTTCAACAGGACCACCACCTCCCTCTTCCTCCTCCTCACCTTTCAGTCTCTCCTCATCTTTCAGCAGGACCACCACCACCTCCCTCCTCCTCCTCCTCACCTTTCAGTCTCTCCTCATCTTTCAACAGGACCACCACCTCCCTCTTCCTCCTCCTCCTCACCTTTCAGTCTCTCCTCATCTTTCAGCAGGACCACCACCACCTCCCTCTTCCTCCTCCTCACCTTTCAGTCTCTCCTCATCTTTCAGCAGGACCACCACCACCTCCCTCCTCCTCCTCCTCACCTTTCAGTCTCTCCTCATCTTTCAGCAGGACCACCAGCTGTTTGCTCTTCTCTCTGACGTTGATTCCCTGGTCTTTTCCGTCTCTGTCTATGTACTGAAAGTCCTTCAGAGTCTGGATGGCGAAGATGTTCTCTTTACACTGCAGAGCCACACGCTCTGACCCCGTCTGGAACACACACACACACACAACATATTAACACATTAACACTGCAGAAACCTCCCGGGTGGCGCAGTGGTCTAAGGCACTGCATCCGTGCCACCAGACTCTGGGTTCGCAGCGGGCCACGATCGGGAGGCCAGAAGCCAGCGTCGTCCGGGTTACGGGAAGGCTTGGCCCGGCAGGGATATCCTTGTCTCATAGCGACTCCTGGTGCAGTGCACGCTAACCAGGTCGCCAGGTGCACGGTGTTTCCTCCGACACATTGGTGCGGCTTGGCTTCCGGGTTGGATGGGCGCTGTGTTAAGAAGCAGTGCGGCTTGGTTGGGTTTCCGGAGGACGCATAGCTCTCGACCTTCGCCACTCCCCGAGTCCGTACGGAAGTTGCAGCGATGAGACAAGACTTTAACTACCAATTGGAGAAAAATAGGGGAGAAAACGAGTCGAACCCAAGGAGATCTACATGTTGAGCTCAGACGTTACGGATACCAGTTAGGATTCTGACTAAAGAGTTTAAAGACAACGAAGCCAAAAACGCTGGGAGGAGTTCCTTTGTTTGAGTTAGGATGAGTCTCCCCTCGTAGGGAGACAAAATCAGTCACGGGTTCCTCATGTTCTACAGCTGCACCATCGAGAGCATCCTGACCGGTTGCATCACCGCCTGGTATGCTCGGCATCTGACCATAATAATATAATATATGCCATTTAGCAGACGCTTTTATCCAAAGCGACTTACAGTCATGTGTGCATACATTCTACGTATGGGTGGTCCCGGGAATCGAACCCACTACCCTGGCGTTACAAGCGCCATGCTCTACCAACTGAGCTACAGAGGACCGTAAGGCGCTACAGAGGCGAACATCCAGTCAGCGTTTCACAGTTCAAGTCTACACCCGATTATTAACTATTATTATTTTATTCATACGATGTATTATTATTCATATTAATTATTATTATAATATTTTTTATTACTGTTTTTATTATTATTATATTGGTATCAGGGGCGTTACCTTAATCAGGTAGTCTAGCAGCGTCAGAGCCTTGTCAACGTGTCTAATGTTGTTATTTATTATTGGTATTATTATTATTAATGTTGTTATTTATTATTGTTATTATTATTATTAATGTTGTTATTTATTATTGGTATTATTATTATTAATGTTGTTATTTATTATTGGTATTATTATTATTAATGTTGTTATTTATGATTGTTATTATTATTATTAATGTTGTTATTTATTATTGGTATCAGGGGCGTTACCTTAATCAGGTAGTCTAGCAGCGTCAGAGCCTTGTAAACGTGTCGCCAGTTCTTCCCGTGGTCGTTGAGGCGTCTCCAGATCATACTCATGATCTCACTGAACGCCACGACGTTGTAGGTCAGGTCGGCCACCTCTGACATCAGAGAGGACGAGGGGCCCCAGGGGTCGTTGGAGGTGGACTCTCGGACCTTCTTCTCCGCGTCGGAGTAGTTGTTCACCATGTTCTTCACAGAACGTCTGATAGTGGAGCTCGGCATAGTGGTGGTGGTGACACACACACACACACGCTACCACGACTGGGACACACAGTCAAGAGTTTGTGTGTCCGAATCCGTTCTCGCTGCACCGGCAGCGTTGTGCGTGGTCACCGTGTCACTGAGTGTGTGTGTGTGTGGTCACCGTGTCACTGAGTGTGTGTGTGTGTGTGTGTGTGTGTGTGTGTGTGTGGTCACCGTGTCACGGAGTGTGTGTGTGTGTGTGTTCAGGGTGCCTCCGCGGGCCAGCAGTGTGTTCCACAGTCCTCACAGACAACAGCCTGTTAGAAACATCTCCACAAACACAGAGCTGGACACACACACAGCCACGCCATCACCTGAGGAGAGAGAGAGAGAGGGGGGGGTTAGTAGTGAGAGACAGAGACAGACCCGAGACAGAGAAACAAGAGAGAGACAGAAGGGGCCTCATATCAATTTAAGGGCCCAGAAATGTGACTCCTGTGGAGACCTCAAACCTCCCTCCTCACCCTGCCTCCCCCAACCCTCCCTCCTCACCCTGCCGCCCCCTCCTGCCAAACATCCCCCCCCCCCTGCCAACCCTGCCTCCCACCAACCCCCCTCCTCACCCCCCCCTCCTGCCAACCCCGCCTCCCACCAACCCTCCCTCCTCACCCTGCCGCCCCCTCCTGCCAAACATCCCTCCTCACCCCTCCCCCCCTCCTGCCAACCCTGCCTCCCACCAACCCTACCTCCTCACCCTGCCTCCCACCAACCCTACCTCCTCACCCTGACTCCCGCCAACCCTACCTCCTCACCCTGCCTCCCCCAACCCTCCCTCCTCACCCTGCCTCCCACCAACCCTACCTCCTCACCCTGCCTCCCACCAACCCTCCCTCCTCACCCTGCCTCCCACCAACCCTCCCTCCTCACCCTGCCTCCCACCAACCCTACCTCCTCACCCTGCCTCCCACCAACCCTACCTCCTCACCCTGCCTCCCACCAACCCTACCTCCTCACCCTGCCGCCCCCTCCTGCCAACCCCCTCCTCACTCTGCCTCCCCCAACCCACCCTCCTCACCCTGCCTCCCCTCAACCCTCCCTCCTCACCCTGCCTCCCCCAACCCTCCCTCCTCACCCTGCCTACCCTCAAAACTCCCTCCTCACCCCAACCCTCCCTCCTCACCCTGCCTCCCCCATCCCTCCCTCCTCACCCTGCCTCCCCTCAACCCTCCCTCCTCACCCTGCCAACCCTCCAACCCTCCCTCCTCACCCTGCCTCCCTCCTCACCCTGCCTCCCTCCTCACCCTGCCTCCCTCCTCACCCTGCCTCCCACCTCCTGCCACTATGAATACATCACTGACCTAAGGACATCTGCAGCTTTAAAATCACTTATTCACACGACTAGAGGAAGAGCCCCGTCTGTCTCCCCCGGAACAACCCCCCTCCTCACCCCCAGCCCAGGAGGACTGCACAGACAGGGTCTGTCAGAGCACAGTGACAGAGAGATGGTCTGGGCCTAAACCAACACTAGACACTATGGAACACAAGGCTTTTACTATCTCATCCTTGGAATATACAAGGTCAGAGGTCATCTGCCTTTGGCTTAAAGAGCAGGAACCCAGACTTCGCCAAAGAAATCAGAAATACAGACATTGTCATCCTACAAGAAACCTGGTATAGAGGAGACGGACCCACTGGTTGTCCTCTAGGTTACAGAGAGCTGGTAGTCCCATCCACCACACTACCAGGTGGGTGGTATAGAGGAGATGGACCCACTAGTTACCCTCTAGGTTACAGAGAGCTGGTAGTCCCATCCACCACACTACCAGGTGGGTGGTATAGAGGAGATGGACCCACTGGTTGTCCTCTAGGTTACAGAGAGCTGGTGGGTGGTATAGAGGAGATGGACCCACTGGTTGCCCTCTAGATTACAGAGAGCTGGTAGTCCCATCCACCACACTACCAGGTGGGTGGTATAGAGGAGATGGACCCACTGGTTACCCTCTAGATTACAGAGAGCTGGTAGTCCCATCCACCACACTACCAGGTGGGTGGTATAGAGGAGATGGACCCACTGGTTGACCTCTAGGTTACAGAGAGCTGGTAGTCCCATCCACCACACTACCAGGTGGGTGGTATAGAGGAGATGGACCCACTGGTTGTCCTCTAGGTTACAGAGAGCTGGTGGGTGGTATAGAGGAGATGGACCCACTGGTTACCCTCTAGGTTACAGAGAGCTGGTAGTCCCATCCACCACACTACCAGGTGGGTGGTATAGAGGAGATGGACCCACTGGTTACCCTCTAGATTACAGAGAGCTGGTAGTCCCATCCACCACACTACCAGGTGGGTGGTATAGAGGAGATGGACCCACTGGTTACCCTCTAGATTACAGAGAGCTGGTAGTCCCATCCACCACACTACCAGGTGGGTGGTATAGAGGAGATGGACCCACTGGTTGACCTCTAGGTTACAGAGAGCTGGTAGTCCCATCCACCACACTACCAGGTGGGTGGTATAGAGGAGATGGACCCACTGGTTGTCCTCTAGGTTACAGAGAGTTGGTGGGTGGTATAGAGGAGATGGACCCACTGGTTACCCTCTAGGTTACAGAGAGCTGGTAGTCCCATCCACCACACTACCAGGTGGGTGGTATAGAGGAGATGGACCCACTGGTTACCCTCTAGATTACAGAGAGCTGGTAGTCCCATCCACCACACTACCAGGTGGGTGGTATAGAGGAGATGGACCCACTGGTTGACCTCTAGGTTACAGAGAGCTGGTAGTCCCATCCACCACACTACCAGGTGGGTGGTATAGAGGAGATGGACCCACTGGTTGTCCTCTAGGTCACAGAGAGCTGGTAGTCCTCTGCACCAAACTACCAGGTGTAAATCACTATGTAGCAGCTAGCCTGGCTAGCCTAGCGTGATGCCAACCCATCTGAGCTGTAAAACACTATGTAGCAGCTAGCCTAGCGTGATGCTAACCCATCTGAGCTGTAAAACAATATGTAGCAGCTAGCCTAGCGTGATGCCAACCCATCTGAGCTGTAAAACACTATGTAGCAGCTAGCCTAGCGTGATGCTAACCCATCTGAGCTGTAAAACACTATGTAGCAGCTAGCCTAGCGTGATGCTAACCCATCTGAGCTGTAAAACACTATGTAGCAGCTAGCCTAGCGTGATGCCAACCCATCTGAGCTGTAAAACACTATGTAGCAGCTAGCCTAGCGTGATGCCAACCCATCTGAGCTGTAAAACACTATGTAGCAGCTAGCCTAGCGTGATGCTAACCACTCTGGGCTGTAAAACACATTATAAAAGAATGGTTTCCTCAAGTTCATCTTTCTCTCGTGTGTGTGTGTGTGTGTGTGTGTGTGTGTGTGTGTGTGTGTGTGTGTGTGTGTGTGTGTGTGTGTGTGTGTGTGTGTGTGTGTGTGTGTGTGTGTGTGTGTGTGTGTGTGTGTGTGTGTGTGTGTGTGTGTGTGTGTGTGTGTGTGTGTGTGTGTGTGTGTGTGTGTGTGTGTGTGTGTGTGTACAAGCAAATCCAACCGGTTCTTTCACCATTCTAAAGAACCGGACTGTTGGAATCTAGAATGTTTTCAGAAGCAGTAAACTGGGACATGTTCACAGACAGAAGAGTTCCTCATCACTCATCTACCATTCACATAAACACGCAAGAAATCTTCAACTCACTATCAACTGTGCTCAGTGAGCTCCTGCCCAAGTCAAGAACTGCTTATCAGTTCAATTCAGAGATCAATCCATACTAACATAATGTAATGTCCAAGCACCCTTCTCTCTCTCTCACACTCACCCTTCCCTTCCCATGCCCCGAGACGTCTCCCTTTTGTCCTCCCCAGCACAAGACAAAGCCGGAGATACCGCCCCGAGAGTCGGCTACAGGTGCATCGGTCACCCCCCCTCCCTCCCCAACCTGCCTTTACGCAAACTGACCACACACACATACAATAGACAAAGCCTGCCTGCTAACCCCACCATGGGTCTAGCGGCTCCCCTAAGCCTGGGCAGAGGGGCAGCATCCCAAGCCTGGGCAGAGGGGCAGCATCCCAAGCCTGGGCAGAGGGGCAGCATCCCAAGCCTGGGCAGCATCCCAAGCCTGGGCAGCATCCCAAGCCTGGGCAGCATCCCAAGCCTGGGCAGCATCCCAAGCCTGGGCAGAGGGGAAGCATCCCAAGCCTGGGCAGAGGGGAAGCATCCCAAGCCTGGGCAGAGGGGCAGCATCCCAAGCCTGGGCAGAGGGGCAGCATCCCAAGCCTGGGCAGAGGGGCAGCATCCCAAGCCTGGGCAGAGGGGCAGCATCCCAAGCCTGGGCAGAGGGGCAGCATCCCAAGCCTGGGCAGAGGGGCAGCATCCCAAGCCTGGGCAGAGGGGCAGCATCCCAAGCCTGGGCAGAGGGGCAGCATCCCGGCTACACCCAGGGGGCAGCATCCCGGCTACACCCAGGGGGCAGCATCCCGGCTACACCCAGGGGGCAGCATCCCGGCTACACCCAGGGGGCAGCATCCCGGCTACACCCAGGGGGCAGCATCCCGGCTACACCCAGGGGGCAGCATCCCGGCTACACCCAGGGGGCAGCATCCCGGCTACACCCAGGGGGCAGCATCCCGGCTACACCCAGGGGGCAGCATCCCGGCTACACCCAGGGGCAGCATCCCGGCTACACCCAGGGGGCAGCATCCCGGCTACACCCAGGGGGCAGCATCCCGGCTACACCCAGGGGGCAGCATCCCGGCTACACCCAGGGGGCAGCATCCCGGCTACACCCAGGGGCAGCATCCCGGCTACACCCAGGGGGCAGCATCCCGGCTACACCCAGGGGGCAGCATCCCGGCTACACCCAGGGGGCAGCATCCCGGCTACACCCAGGGGGCAGCATCCCGGCTACACCCAGGGGCAGCATCCCGGCTACACCCAGGGGGCAGCATCCCGGCTACACCCAGGGGGCAGCATCCCGGCTACACCCAGGGGGCAGCATCCCGGCTACACCCAGGGGGCAGCATCCCGGCTACACCCAGGGGGCAGCATCCCGGCTACACCCAGGGGGCAGCATCCCGGCTACACCCAGGGGGCAGCATCCCGGCTACACCCAGGGGGCAGCATCCCGGCTACACCCAGGGGGCAGCATCCCGGCTACACCCAGGGGGCAGCATCCCGGCTACACCCAGGGGGCAGCATCCCGGCTACACCCAGGGGGCAGCATCCCGGCTACACCCAGGGGGCAGCATCCCGGCTACACCCAGGGGGCAGCATCCCGGCTACACCCAGGGGGCATTACTCCAGCTCAGTGTCCTGCACCATGTTTCCGTGCTGAGAGATAAATGTTACAGCGATTGATACATGGTGACAGAGGTAAAACAGCACCCCCACCTGGACAAACATTATGGCCACTGCAATAAAGTGAACATACACCCAACCGCTCTTATAGTGAATTATGTTCCGCTTCACTGTTAGCTAGTTACCAAAACTGTACAGATAGTTTAATGGACATGTCAATGGTATTTCTTGCTTACAGTGATTCATCAACCACATCAAATCAGCTGATATTATAAGCTAATTATGAGAAACAACGATTCCCCAGGTTGTCTAGTTAGCATCGTTTTGCCATGAAAACAAGAAGAGCCGGTAGCTAACAAGCTAACAAGCCAACTAGCTAACTAGCTAACGAGCTAACCAGCTAACTAGCTAACAAGCTGACTAGCTAACAAGCTAACTAGCTAACGAGCTAACAAGCTGACTAGCTAACAAGCTAACGAGCTGACTAGCTAACAAGCTAACGAGCTGACTAGCTAACAAGCTAACGAGCTAACTAGCTAACGAGCTAACTAGCTAACGAGCTAACTAGCTAACGAGCTAACAAGCTAACGAGCTAACAAGCTAACAACCCAGCCCCCGAAAGGTTACCTAAAATGGTAAAGACAACTTTCTCTCACACACTAGTAGCTTTGTATACGAACTAAAGCTAAAGTGTGTCCTAAAACAATAAACATTTGAGTTGAGCAGTTTTTAGTTTTTAAACCAGTTATGTTGGATCGACGGACTAACAAAATTGTCATTAACGCCTTTCTGAAATGCATATCCAGCTAGCCGGCTAGTTAGCTAAAAAATAAATCCAAAATATTTTGGAAACAAACTACATAGGTAAACATTAACAAAAAAAATTTACATTTTCTGTCACATTTAAAATGGTTGAAAATCTGTGTGAATTCACTACAACATCTAACTAACTTCATTTGAAATATGTTTTTAAAGTTATGGTTATCTACAAACTTAGCTAACAAATTAGCATGTTAGTTACAAGAACTTATTGAATGAAAAATCTCCCCCCCCCAAAAAAGTTGTTGGAACAACAACAAACAATATCCTCACCAATACAACCACCCCTCTTCCCTACTTCATACTCCTTCGGTTTACAGTAAAAAAATATTTTTAAAAATTTTTAAAGTTCCAACAATTTTGTTGTTTGAACATGTTTTAGGATTTAAATTGTTGCATTTTATCTGGGTTTATAATTAGGGAGTCACCCCAACACAGTAGCTAGGCCACTAGCTAACTACAACACCTTCTCAATACTGTTAGCTTAGCTACAACGATACTAAAAAAAGATAGCTAACACGGTTTAGCATTTGTTAACTCACTAGCTAACCCGTGTTAGCTGACTCACTGGCTAACCCTTGTAAACTAACTAACTGGCTAACCCTTGTAAACTAACTAACTGGCTAAACCTTGTTAGCTAACTAACTGGCTAACAAACTGGCTAAACCTTGTTAACTAACTGGCTAACTCTTGATAGCTAACTAACTGGCTAACCCTTGTTAACTAACTGGCTAAACCTTGTTAGCTAACAAACTGGCTACCTAACTGGCTAACCCTGGTTAGCTAACTCACTGGCTAACCCTGGTTAGCTAACTCACTGGCTAACCCTTGTTAGCTAACTCACTGGCTAACCCTTGTTAGCTAACTCACTGGCTAACCCGTGTTAGCTGACTCACTGGCTAACCCGTGTTAGCTGACTCACTGGCTAACCCGTGTTAGCTGACTCACTGGCTAACCCTTGTTAGCTAACTCACTGGCTAACCCTTGTTAGCTAACTCACTGGCTAACCCTTGTTAGCTAACTCACTGGCTAACCCTTGTTAGCTAACTCACTGGCTAACCCTTGTTAGCTAACTCACTGGCTAACCCTTGTTAGCTAACTCACTGGCTAACCCTTGTTAGCTAACTCACTGGCTAACCCTTGTTAGCTAACTCACTGGCTAACCCTTGTTAGCTAACAAACTGGCTACCTAACTGGCTAACCCTGGTTAGCTAACTAACTGGCTAACCCTGGTTAGCTAACTAACTGGCTAACCCTGGTTAGCTAACTAACTGGCTAACCCTGGTTAGCTAACTAACTGGCTAACCCTGGTTAGCTAACTAACTGGCTAACCCTTGTTAGCTAACTAACTGGCTAACCCTTGTTAGCTAACTAACTGGCTAACCCTTGTTAGCTAACTAACTGGCTAAACCTTGTAAACTAACTAACTGGCTAAACCTTGTAAACTAACTAACTGGCTAACCCTTGTTAACTAACTGGCTAAACCTTGTTAGCTAACTAACAAACTGGCTACCTAACTGGCTAACCCTTGTTAGCTAACTAACTGGCTAACCCTTGTTAACTAACTAACTGGCTAACCCTTGTTAGCTAACTAACTGGCTAACCCTTGTTAGCTAACAAACTGGCTAACCCTTGTTAGCTAACAAACTGGCTAACTAACTGGCTAACCCTTGTTAGCTAACTAACTGGCTAACCCTTGTTAGCTAACAAACTGGCTAACTAACTGGCTAAACCTTGTTAGCTAACTAACTGGCTAACCCTTGTTAGCTAACTAACTGGCTAACCCTTGTTAGCTAACTAACTGGCTAACCCTTGTTAGCTAACTAACTGGCTAACCCTTGTTAGCTAACTAACTGGCTAACCCTTGTTAGCTAACAAACTGGCTAACCCTTGTTAGCTAACAAACTGGCTAACCCTTGTTAGCTAACTAACTGGCTAACCCTTGTTAGCTAACAAACTGGCTAACTAACTGGCTAAACCTTGTTAGCTAACTAACTGGCTAACCCTTGTTAGCGAACAAACTGGCTAACTAACTGGCTAAACCTTGTTAGCTAACTAACTGGCTAAACCTTGTTAGCTAACTAACTGGCTAAACCTTGTTAGCTAACTAACTGGCTAACCCTTGTTAGCTAACTAACTGGCTAACCCTTGTTAGCTAACAAACTGGCTAACCCTTGTTAGCTAACAAACTGGCTAACCCTTGTTAGCTAACAAACTGGCTAACCCTTGTTAGCTAACTAACTGGCTAACCCTTGTTAGCGAACAAACTGGCTAACTAACTGGCTAAACCTTGTTAGCTAACTAACTGGCTAAACCTTGTTAGCTAACTAACTGGCTAACCCTTGTTAGCTAACTAACTGGCTACCGTTAGCTAGCTAGGTTTAAGTGCTAGGTGGAGACATTCACCCAAGGAGATTCGAAACAACCTGGAAAGCAAAAAAACAATGAATAACTTACCATGTCCTTTTTTCCCCCCCGAGTTATTCTCCAGAGTAAATGAATATCCCAGGAATTGTACAAACCCCAATACGATCAAAGAAGTCACTATTATCCAAAACAAAAACAAAAAAATTACCAGGAAAGTTGACTTATTTGTTATGGTTGTTGGATAAATGTTGTTTTCTAATGTGTAACCGTCTCTGACTTCTTGCTCTCATCAACATGGCGGGCGGTATAAAGCTCCTCTTCTCGTCCCGGGAGGGGGGACATGTAGGCGGGGAAGGGTGTGACCAAAGCTGCTTGACTTGCTGATGCAGAAATACATCCTTTTCCTTCCTACCAACACCTCCTCCTGTCGGAGGAAAACCCGTTTTGAGCAACAGTGTGCAAAGGTTAGAGGACATTGGGGGAAGAATATAAAATGTTTAAAAATCATAGCTCCTTAGTCTCCTTCTCAAACCCATTGGAGAAGAAGGAACAGTGTGCAAGGCTAGAGGACATGGGGGAAGAATATAAAATGTTTAAAAATCATAGCTCCTTAGTCTCCTTCTCAAAACCCATTGGAGAAGAAGGTTAAGAAGGGATGGGTTTTCTCATCCAATAGATTTGGAGATGGAGACAAAAAAAAACGAGATGGGATTTTAAAATGTGAGATTTCACATGTTGGTTTCAAGACAACTCAATATGGTGTAATTAATTGCATTATCGCAATTCGGGGTGTTTCTTGATATGGGCGTTCCGTGTAATCCGTGTAAAAGCGCGTGGCTGTCATTCGTCAGTCCGTTGATTACCCGCCATTGGTTCAGTATCCTAGTTACTCGTTTTAAATGAATGCTTTTACATATGACGCGAATTGCACTGTTTCTTTGCATGACTCGGTGGATGGCGCATGATTCAAAACTATTTATCAGAATGAGGATGTATCATTATGTAACGCAATGAAACAATCCTAATAAACTAATGTCTAACACCTCAAAATCGTATTGCATATAGACTACAACAAAACATACTATATTAGATTTTTTTTTTTAATGTACAAAAAATTGTAAATTACAGAGTTAACAGTAATACAGTTTTTTTTTGAACGACCAAAGTTCAAAGTTGAAAATGTAACAGTTTAACGCTGACAAAAACTAAAATAAAATTAGACTGTTTATGTTTTGAATTTCTGTCAAAGTGAGAAGGCTATAACTCTGGTGCCTTCAGTTATCGTCAGCTAGAAATCTCACAATCTTGAAACATGATCTCTATTCTCCTGTATACAAATATACAGCGCATTCGGAAAGTATTCAGACTCCCTTGACCTTTTGTTTACACATGTCTGTTACGTTACAGCCTTATTGTAAAATGGATGAAATCTGTTTTTTTTCCCCTCATCAATCTACACACAATAACCCATAATGACGTCACAATACCCCATAATGACATCACAATACCCCATAATGCCGCCACAATAACCCATAATGACGTCACAATACCCCATAATGACATCACAATACCCCATAATGATGCCACAATACCCTATAATGACATCACAATAACCCTTAACGACAAAGGAAAACAGTTTTTTAGAAATATTGCTAACTTATAAAAATAAAAATAAAAAACAGAAATATCACATTTACGTAAGTAAATGGCAGCGATTACAGCCTCAAGTCTTCTTGGGTATGACGCTACAAGCTTGACACACCTGTATTTGGGGAGTTTCTCACATTCCTCTCTGCAGATTCTCCAATGCTCTGTCAGGTTGGATGGGAAGAGTCGCTGCTATTTTCAAGTGTTCTGGCTGGGCCACTGAATAATATTCTGAGACCTGTCCCTAAGCCACTCCTGCATTGTCTTGGCTGTGTGCTTAAGGTCATTGTCCTGTTAGAAGGTGAACCTTCACCCAGGCTGAGGTCTTGAGTGCTCTGGAGCAGGTTTTCATCAAGGATCTCTCTGTACTTTGCTACGTTTATCGTTCCCTCGATCCTGACTAGTCTCCCAGTCCCTGCTACTGAAAATCATCCCCACAGCATGATGCTGCCACCACCATGCTTCACAGTAGGGATGGTGGCAGGTTTCCTCCAGATGTGATGCTTGGCATTCAGGCCAAAGAGTTCAATCTTGGTTTCATCAGACCAGACCAGAATCTTGTTTCTCATGGTCTGAACGTCCTTTAGGTGCCTTTTTGAAAACTCCAAGTTCCCAAGCTGTCATGTGCCATTCAGTGAGGAGTGGCTTCTGTCTACCACAAAGGTCTGATTGGTGGAGTGCTGTAGTGATGGTTGTCCTTCTGGAAGGTTCTCCCATCTCCACAGAGGAACTCTAGAGCTCTGTCAGAGTGACCGTCGGGTTCTTGGTCACCTCCCTGACTAAGGTCCTTCTTCACCGCTTGCTTAGTTTGGCCGGCGCTAGGAGAGACTTGGAGAGTCTTGGTGGTTCCAAACTTCTTCCATTTGAGACTGATATAGTCCACTGTGTTCCTGGGGACCTTCAATGCTGCAGAAATGTTTTGGTACCCTTCCCCAGACCTGTGCATTGACACAATCCTGTCTCTGAGCTCTACGGACAATTCCTTCGACCTCATGGCTTGGATTTTTAGTTTTATACATACATACATACATACATACATACATACATACATACATACATACATACATATACATACATACATACATACATACATACATACATACATACATACATACATACATACATACATACATACATACATACATACATACATACATACATACATACATACATACATACATACATACATACATACATACATACATACATACATACATACATACATACATACATACATACATACATACAGTACCAGTCAAAAGTTTGAACACACCACACCTTCTTTATTTATTAAAACTATTTTCTACATTGTAGAATAACAGTGAAGACATCAAAACTATGAAATAACACATATGGAATCATGTAGTAACCAATTTTTTTTTTAAAAAAAATCAAAATATATTTTATGTTGGCTGATTTTCCTTGACTCTGCTGTCCAGCTCATCCCAAACCATCTCAACTGGGTTGGGGTGGGGTGATTTTGGAGGCCAGGTCATCTGATGCAGCACTCCATCACTCTCCTTCTTATTCAAATAGCCCTTACACAACCTGAAAAACAAATGATAGTCCCAACAAACCAGATGGGATGGCGTATCACTGCAGAATGCTGTGGTAGCCATGTTGGTTAAGTGTGCCTTGAATTCCAAATAAATCACTGACAGTGTCACCAGCAAAGCACCCCCACACCATCACACCTCCTCCTCCATGCTTCACGGTGGGAACCACACATGCAGAGATCATCCGTTCACCTACTCTACGTCTCACAAAGACACTGTTGGAACCAAAAAATCTCAAATTGGGAAAGGACAGATTTCCACCGGTCTAATGTCCATTGCTCGTATTTCTTGGCCCAAGCAAGTCTCTTCTTCTTATTGGTGTCCTTTAGTTGGGGTTTACTTGCAGCAATTTGACCATGAAGGCCTGATTCACGCAGTCGTGAATGTCTCAGCTGATGTTGAGATGTGTTACTTGAACTCTGTGAAGCATTTATTTATTTGGGCGGCAAAATGTAAAATAATAATAATTATTAAATCAAAATGTAACTCTAATTAATTTATTCTCTGCACCTGAAGAAATATTCAAAGTTCTTGAAATTTTCCGAATTGACTGACCTTCATGTCGTAAAGTAATGATGGACTGTCATTTCTCTTTGCTTATTTGAGCTGTTCTTGCCATAATATGAACTTGGTCTTTTAACAAAAACTGATTGGCTCAAAAATGCATTAACCTCTTAAGTCGACCCTCTACTTTTTCGAACATTCTGTTAAAAATCGCGCAACATTTCAGCGCCCTGCTTCTCATGCCAGGAATATAGTATATGCATATGATTAGTATGTGTGGATAGAAAACACTCAGACGTTTATAAAACTGGTTAAATCACGGCTGTGACTATAACAGAATGTGCGTTTCATCGAGAAAGCGCAGGAAAATCTGATCACTGAAAATTGGAAAATATATCAATGCGCCACTTGCATGTATTGTCCATGGGAAAGCAAATTACCTAGCCGAGATTGCAATTCCTACAGCTTCCACACGATGTCAACAGTCTTGTCATTTGCCTAGGCTTTGTTTCTTGGTCAAACGAAGAAGAGACAGCCCATTTCTTCAGGTCTCCGACCGGATATTTTGGTTGAGATTTACCCGGACATTATTTCCAGACGTACAGCTATAGAATACACATCGCCTCGTGATCAATTTGATCGCTTATTAACGTTTACTATTACCTAAAGTTGCATTACAAAAGTATTTCGAAGTGTTTTGTGAAAGTTTATCGTCGACTTTTTTAATTTAAAAAAATGACATTACGTTATAAGACGCTATTTTTTTCCGTTGATCACACAGTCTTCATAGATCGATATCTAGGCTATAGATGGACCGATTTAATCGGAAAAAAAAGACCCAATAGTGATTATGGGACATCTAGGAGTGCCAACAAAGAAGATGGTCAAAGGTAATGAATGTTTTATATTTTATTTGTGCGGTTTGTGTAGTGCCGACTATGCTAATTATTTTGTTTACGTTCCCTGCGGGTCTTTTGGGGTGTTACATGCTATCAGATAATAGCTTCTCATGCTTTCACCGAAAAGCATTTTAAAAATCTGACTTGTTGCCTGGATTCACAACGAGTGTAGCTTTAATTCAATACCCTGCATGTGTATTTTAATGAACGTTTGAGTTTTAACGAGTGCTATTAGCATTTACCGTAGCGCATTTGAATTTCCAGATGTCTAGATGGGAGCAAGAGGTTAAGAAGGAAAGAAATTCCACAAATTAACTTTTAAGAAGGCACACCTGTCAATTGAAATGCATTCCAGGTGACTACCTCATGAAGCTGGTTGAGAGAATGCTAAGAGTGTGCAAAGATGTTTATCTGTGAAAAGGTGGTCATTTGAAGAATCTCAAATATAAAACATATTTATATTATATATTTATATTTATATATTTATAAAATATATTTTGATTTGTTTAACACTTTTGTTGGTAATGATTCCATTGTCACGGTTGTTGTATGGAGGAGACCAAGGCACAGCGTGGCATTCGTACAATCTCTTTTATTAGACGAATGAACACTGAACAAACTAACAAAAACAACAAAAACTAACCGTGACGCTATATAAACGAGTGCTGATAGGCAACTACACACAGACAAGAACCCACAAAACCAAAAGGGATAATGGCTGCCTAAATAGGATTCCCCAATCAGAGACAACGATAAACAGCGGCCTCTGATTGGGAACCAAATCAGGCCACCATGACCTACATTTACCTAGACTTACAAACCTAGATATACAAAACCCTAGACAAGTCAAAACAAGCATACCCACCCCACACCACACCCTGACCTAACCAATTCAGGCCACCATAGACCTACATTTACCTAGACTTACAAATAAAAACTAGATATACAAAACCCTAGACAAGACAAAACAAGCATACCCACCCACAACACACCCTGACCTAACCAATACAAGCATACCCACCCACCCACACCACACCCTGACCTAACCAAATCAGGCCACCATAGACCTACATTTACCATAGACAAATAAAAACCTAGATATACAAAACCCTAGACAAGCCAAAACAAGCATACCCACCCACCCACAACACACCCTGACCTAACCAAATAGAGAAATAAAACGTCTCTCTAAGGTCAGGGCGTGACTTTGACACGTGTTAATTTTATAGATTTTATGTCTTTAAAATAAATAATAGCCCTTAAATGATTAGGTCGAAACATTTGACTGGTATTGTGTATTTAATATAACACTAGTTATGACAAGTTAAAATGCTTTTACATTCTAAGCTGGGGGGTATTTAGTATGTCATTAGGATCCCCATTAGCTGTTGCGAAAGCAGCAACTACTCTTCCTGGCAAAACATAAAACATAATACAGAACACAGAACATAATGCAGAACACAGAACACAGAACACAGAACACAGAACATAATGCAGAACATTAGTAGACAAGAACAGCTCAAGGACAGAACTACATCACAAACTATCAGAACACAGAACATAATACAGAACACAGAACACAGAACATAATACAGAACACAGAACACAGAACATAATACAGAACACAGAACACAGAACACAGAACATAATACAGGACATCAATAGACAAGAACAGCTCAAGGACAGAACTACATACCGTTTTAAAGAGACATGTAACCTACATATCAATACACACAAACTATCTACTGTAGGTCCAACAGGGGAGAGGCGTTGTGTCGTGAGGTTTTGCTTTATCTGTTTTCTGAGACCAGGTTTACTGTTTATTTGAGCAATATTAGATGGAAGGAAGATCCATGCAATAAGGGCTCTATATAATACTGTACGTTTATCTTGAATTTGTTCTGGATTTGGGGACTGTGAAAAGACCCCTGGTGGCATGTCTGGTGGGGTACATGTGTGTGTCAGAGCTGTGTGGAAGTTGACTATGCAAAACAATTTGGGATTTTTCAACACATTAATGTTTCTTATAAAAATAAGAAGTGATGCAGTCAGTCTGAGATACGGCCTTTTCTATTGGCCAGTCTGAGATACGGCCTTTTCTATTGGCCAGTCTGAGATACGCCCTTTTCTATTGGCCAGACTGAGATACGCCCTTTTCTATTGGCCAGTCTGAGATATTGGCCAGACTGAGACAGCATTGGCCAGTGTCTGAGATACAGACCCTTTTCTATTGGCCAGTCTGAGATACGCCCTTTTCTATTGGCCAGACTGAGATACGCCCTTTTCTATTGGCCAGACTGAGATACGCCTCTGTGTCTAGAAGGCTTTTCTAGCATTGGAGTCTCTTGGCCAGTCTGAGATAGACCTGCAGCATTTTTTGGAGTCTCTGTGTCTTTGCAACAGCATGTCTAGAAGGCAGAGATTCAGACCTGAGACAGCATTGGAGTCTCTGTGTCTAGAAGGCAGAGATTCAGACCTGAGACAGCATTGGAGTCTCTGTTCTAGAAGGCAGAGATTCAGACCTGAGACAGCATTGGAGTCTCTGTGTCTAGAAGGCAGAGATTCAGACCTGAGACAGCATTGGAGTCTCTGTGTCTAGAAGGACAGAGATTCAGACCTGAGACAGCATTGGAGTCTCTGTGTCTAGAAGGCAGAGATTCAGACCTGAGACAGCATTGGAGTCTCTGTGTCTAGAAGGCAGAGATTCAGACCTGAGACAGCATTGGAGTCTCTGTGTCTAGAAGGCAGAGATTCAGACCTGAGACAGCATTGGAGTCTCTGTGTCTAGAAGGCAGAGATTCAGACCTGAGACAGCATTGGAGTCTCTGTGTCTAGAAGGCAGACCTGATTCAGACAGAGATTCTGAGACAGCATTGGAGTCTCTGTGTCTAGAAGGCAGAGATTCAGACCTGAGACAGCATTGGAGTCTCTGTGTCTAGAAGGCAGAGATTCAGACCTGAGACAGCATTTGAGTCTCTCTGTCTAGAAGGCAGAGATTCAGACCTGAGACAGCATCTCTCAGAGTCCCAGAGTCGCCTCTTCGACAGCATTGGAGTCTCTGTGTCTAGAAGGCAGAGATTCTGTTGACGTTGAGACTGGTGTTTTGCGGGTATTATTTAATGAAGCTGCCAGTTGAGGACTTGTGAGGCGTCTGTTTCTCAAACTAGACACTCTAATGTACTTATCCTCTTGCTCAGTGGTGCACCGGGGCCTCCCACTCCTCTTTCTATTCTGGTTAGAGCCAGTTCACGCTGTTCTGTGAAGAGAGTAGTACACAGCGCTGTACGAGATCTTGGCAATTTCTCACATGGAATAGCCTTCATTTCTCAGAACATGAATAGGCTGACGAGTTTCAGAAGAAAGGCCTTTGTTTCTGGCCATTTTGAACCTGTAATCGAACCCACAAAATGCTGATGCTCCAGATACTCAACTAGTTTAAAGAAGGCCAGTTTTATTGCTTCTTTAATCAGAACAACAGTTTTCAGCTGTGCTAATATAATTTAAAACGGGTTTTCTATTGATCAATTAGCCTTTTAAAAATGATAAACTTGGATTAGCAAACACAACATGCTGTTCTTTATAGCATTGATCTTCATGATACAGGTTCTAACAGTTAGTTAGCCAATCAGATGTGCAGCCAGACTGATTAGCCACTTTCTGTTGCCCCATCTGTGTCACATCCTGACCTTAGTTCCTTTTTTATGTCTCTATTTTAGTTTGGTCAGGGCGTGAGTTGGGTTGGGCATTCTATGTGTTCGTTCTATGTTTTGTATTTGTAGGTGTTTGGCCTGGTATGGTTCCCAATCAGAGGCAGGTGTCAATCAGTCTCTGATTGAGAACCACACTTAGGCAGCCTGTTTTCCCACTATGGGTTGTGGGTAGTTGTTTTCGGTCTTTGTATCCTTACCAGACAGAACTGTTTCGGTCTCGTTCATTCTCTGGTGTTGTTTTGGTCTTCCAGTGTTCAGTGTATTCTTTATTAAATTTACGATGAACACTTACCACGCTGCGTTTTGGTCCGATCTTTCATATTCCTCGTCATCAGACGAGGACGAGAATCGTAACAATCTCTTTCAACCAATACAGTTTTTCAATTCCTCATCAATCCCATGGAGCTTTAACAGTTCTAACAGACAGTTTCTTAATTAACAGGCGAATGTTTATCAATAATTGGAAGAAGCAATTTTCATAAATTAATCAAGTGCAGCGTCTGGATACTCCCCATTAATCACATCAGACCAACAATCTTTTTTTGTTTAACATCATCCGACTAAGAGTCACAGCTAAATCTTTTATATACACTGTTTTAGGCCCAGCTTTTGGAACTTTGTCTTTCCTGGATATAGCCACTATATTGTGATCACTGCATCCAATGGGGTACGGATACAGCTTTTGTGTCGGGGGAGGGTTCTACTAAGCTATATGGAATTGTTTTTAAAAGGTCATAGCTATATAGAATTGTTTTAAGCAAGTAATAGCTATATGGAATTGTTTTAAGAAAGCCATAGCTATATGGATTTTTTAAAAGAAGGTCATAGCTATATGGAATTGTTTTGAGAAGGTCATAGCTATATGGAATTGATTTAAGAAGGTCATAGCTATATGAAATTGATTTAAGAAGGTCATAGCTATATGGAATTGATTTAAGAAGATTATAGCAATATGGAATTGTTTTAAGAAAGTCATAGCAATGGTCATTAGCTATTTTATTTAAGACCACTTGAAGTATCTTTAAAAAATAAAACATCTCATTGTTATTAAACTCATGCAGATACATTGAATAACAGATTCACTACTTGGAAAAACAGATAGCCCCCCAAAAAAATCAAAAGGAAGTTCTGTCCTGTATCTGAAAGAAATCAGAAAGATCAGTACATGTGTTTGGCACTAAACCGTTTCTGTATGGACCTCACTTTGCGCACGAGAGCAATTGTCATGTTGAAACAGGAACAAAGGCCTGTTGCCACAAAGTTGGAAACTAGGAATCCTCTAGAATGTTTGCACGAAAGTAATCCTGCTAAAAAGGTGGCAAAGAAATTCACTTTTTGTCCTGAATACAAATTGTAATGTTTAGGGGGCAAATCCAATACAACACATTACTGAGTACAACTCTCCATAATGTTGAAGCATAGTGGTGGCTGCATCATGTTATGAGTATGCTTGTCATCGTTAACCAACAATGCAGTTTTAGGAAAATCCCTAAACAAGTAAGAGAATAACAAATAAGGGTTGATCCAACCCTTCAATTTTAAATAAATAAATAAAAATACAAAATAAAATTTAAAAAACAATAGAGGGGCTATATACATATATATAGGGGGTACCGGTACAGAGTCAATGTGTCAATGTGTGGGGGGCACCGGTGTCGAGGTAATTGAGGTAATTATGCTCATGTATGTAGAGTTATTAAAGTGAATATGCACAGATAATAACAGAGAGTAACAATAGACATCAGGAGTTACGGGTTGGGGGGGTAGAAGCTGTTTAGAAGCCTCTTAGACCTAGACTTGGCGCTCCGGTACCGCTTGCCGTGCGGTAGCAGAGAGAACAGTCTATGACTTGGGTGGCTGGAGTCTCTGATCATTTTTAGGGCCGTCCTCTGACACCGCCTGGTATAGAGGTCCTGGATGGCAGGCAGCTTGGCCCCAGTGATGTACTGGGTCGTACACACTACCCTCTGTAGTGCCTTGCTGTCGGAGGCTGAGCAGTTGCCGTACCAGGCAGTGATGCAACCAGTCAGGATGCTCTCGATGGTGCAGCTGTAGAACCTTTTTGAGGATCTGAGGACCAATGCCAAATCTTTTCAGTGTCCTGAGGGGGAATAGGTTTTGTCGTGCCTTCTTTACATTTAATAATTTACATTTAACAGACGCTCTTATCCAGAGCGACTTACAAATTGGTGCGTTCACCTTATGACATCCAGTGGAGCAGCCACTTTACAATAGTGCATCTACAACTATCTACTACTACTACTACTACTACTACTACTACTACTACTACTACTACTACTACTACTACTACTACTACTACTACTACTACTACTACTACTACTACTACTACTACTACTACTACTACCACTACTACTACTACTACTACTACTACTACTACTACTACTACTACTACTACTACTGCCCTCTTTACAACCATCTTATTCAGTACATTTAGTTATTACTTGCTTTTTTCTAAATGTGAACAACCAGCAGACAAGCCAGCTAAGATAGTTTGACAAGCTAGCTACTCTGTCCTGATTGAGGATGGGAGATAGTTAGACAAGCTAGCTACTCTGTCCTGATTGAGGATGGGAGATAGTTAGACAAGCTAGCTACTCTGTCCTGATTGAGGATGGGAGATAGTTAGACAAGCTAGCTACTCTGTCCTGATTGAGGATGGGAGATAGTTAGACAAGCTAGCTACTCTGTCCTGATTGAGGATGGGAGATAGTTAGACAAGCTAGCTACTCTGTTCTGAGACGGGGAACCTATCTGGGCTAGCTAAAGCTTCATAACACTTCTAAGTAGAGAAAATGTACTTTTTTAAAGAGAGAGAGAGAGAGAGAGAGAGAGAGAGAGAGAGAGAGAGAGAGAGAGAGAGAGAGAGAGACAGAGAGACAGAGAGACAGAGAGACAGAGAGACAGAGACAGAGACAGAGACAGAGACAGAGACAGAGACAGAGACAGAGACAGAGAGTGAGAGAGGTGAGGAGGGAGAGAGGGGGGAGAGAGATCAGAGACACCTGCTCTAACATGACGGGTGGCAGAGCTCTCTCGGTTCCTAGAGAGGGTTATGCAGGCAGAGCTCTCTCCTAGAGAGGGTTATGCAGGCAGAGCTCTCTCTGTTCCTAGAGAGGGTTATGCAGGCAGAGCTCTCTCCTAGAGAGTGTTATGCAGGCAGAGCTCTCTCCTAGAGAGGGTTATGCAGGCAGAGCTCTCTCGGTTCCTAGAGAGGGTTATGCAGGCAGAGCTCTCTCGGTTCCTAGAGAGGGTTATGCAGGCAGAGCTCTCTCCTAGAGAGGGTTATGCAGGCAGAGGTCTCTCGGTTCCTAGAGAGAGGGTTATGCAGGCAGAGCTCTCTCCTAGAGAGGGTTATGCAGGCAGAGCTCTCTCCTAGAGAGGGTTATGCAGGCAGAGCTCTCTCGGTTCCTAGAGAGGGTTATGCAGGCAGAGCTCTCTCCTAGAGAGGGTTATGCAGGCAGAGCTCTCTCCTAGAGAGGGTTATGCAGGCAGAGCTCTCTCCTAGAGAAGGTTATGCAGGCAAAGCTCTTTCCTAGAGAGGGTTATGCAGATAGAGCTCTCTCGGCTCCTAGAGAGGGTTATGCAGGCAGAGCTCTCTCGGTTCCTAGAGAGGGTTATGCAGGCAGAGTTCTCTCGGCTCCTAGAGAGGGTTATGCAGGCAGAGCTCTCTCCCAGAGAGGGTTATGCAGGCAGAGCTCTCCCCTAGAGAGGGTTAGACAGGCAGAGCTCTCTCCTAGAGAGGGTTATGCAGGCAGAGCTCTCTCCTAGAGAGGGTTATGCAGGCAGAGCTCTCTCCTAGAGAGGGTTATGCAGGCAGAGCTCTCTCCTAGAGAGGGTTATGCAGGCAGAGCTCTCTCCTAGAGAGGGTTATGCAGGCAGAGCTCTCTCGGTTCCTAGAGAGGGTTATGCAGGCAGAGCTCTCTCCTAGAGAGGGTTATGCAGGCAGAGCTCTCTCCTAGAGAGGGTTATGCAGGCAGAGCTCTCTCCTAGAGAAGGTTATGCAGGCAGAGCTCTTTCCTAGAGGTTATGCAGGCAAAGCTCTTTCCTAGAGAGGGTTATGCAGATAGAGCTCTCTCGGCTCCTAGAGAGGGTTATGCAGGCAGAGCTCTCTCGGTTCCTAGAGAGGGTTATGCAGGCAGAGTTCTCTCGGCTCCTAGAGAGGGTTATGCAGGCAGAGCTCTCTCCCAGAGAGGGTTATGCAGGCAGAGCTCTCCCCTAGAGAGGGTTAGACAGGCAGAGCTCTCTCCTAGAGAGGGTTATGCAGGCAGAGCTCTCTCCTAGAGAGGGTTATGCAGGCAGAGCTCTCTCCTAGAGAGGGTTATGCAGGCAGAGCTCTCTCCTAGAGAGGGTTATGCAGGCAGAGCTCTCTCCTAGAGAGGGTTACGCAGGCAGAGCTCTCTCGGTTCCTAGAGAGGGTTATGCAGGCAGAGCTCTCTCGGTTCCTAGAGAGGGTTATGCAGGCAGAGCTCTCTCCTAGAGAGGGTTATGCAGGCAGAGCTCTCTCGGTTCCTAGAGAGGGTTATGTAGGTAGAGCTCTCTCCTAGAGAGGGTTATGCAGGCAGAGCTCTCTCCTAGAGAGGGTTATGCAGGCAGAGCTCTCTCCTAGAGAGGGTTATGCAGGCAGAGCTCTCTCAGTTCCTAGAGAGGGTTATGCAGGTAGAGCTCTCTCAGTTCCTAGAGAGGGTTATGCAGGTAGAGCTCTCTCCTAGAGAGGGTTATGCAGGCAGAGCTCTCTCAGTTCCTAGAGAGGGTTATGCAGGTAGAGCTCTCTCAGTTCCTAGAGAGGGTTATGCAGGTAGAGCTCTCTCCTAGAGAGGGTTATGCAGGTAGAGCTCTCTCCTAGAGAGGGTTATGCAGGCAGAGCTCTCTCAGTTCCTAGAGAGGGTTAGGCGCTGACAGGCGTGGAAGGGTGTAACCAACCCTGCCTGACTCACTGAAACAGAAATCACTCCTTCCCCCTTCCCGAGGAATCTGTTCATGACGAGGCTGGTGAAGCAACAGTGTGCTCGCTAGCAGACATGGGGAGAATCTCAACTACTCGCTTCCTCTCTCCTCGTCTCCTTCTGGCTAGCAGACATGGGGAGAATCTCAACTCCTCGCGTCCTCTCTCCTCACCTCCTTCTGGCTAGCAGACATGGGGAGAATCTCAACTCCTCGCTTCCTCTCTCCTCGCCTCCTTCTGGCTAGCAGACATGGGGAGAATCTCAACTCCTCGCTTCCTCTCTCCTCGCCTCCTTCTGGCTAGCAGACATGGGGAGAATCTCAACTCCTCGCTTCCTCTCTCCTCGCCTCCTTCTGGCTAGCAGACATGGGGAGAATCTCAACTCCTCGCTTCCTCTCTCCTCGCCTCCTTCTGGCTAGCAGACATGGGGAGAATCTCAACTCCTCGCTTCCTCTCTCCTCGCCTCCTTCTGGCTAGCAGACATGGGGAGAATCTCAACTCCTCGCTTCCTCTCTCCTCGCCTCCTTCTGGCTAGCAGATATGGGGAGAATCTCAATTCCTCGCTTCCTCTCTCCTCGCCTCCTTCTGGCTAGCAGACATGGGGAGAATCTCAACTCCTCGCTTCCTCTCTCCTCGCCTCCTTCTCAAAAACCTATTGGAATGGAGACATATAAAGTGAAGTAGATCAAAACTGAATTTATTTTCAAAACATCCAGAGTGAATTGGAGGAGAAGGTCAGAGGGGAGTCAGAGGGGTCAGAGGGGAGTCAGAGGGGTCAGAGGGGAGTCAGAGGGGAGAGACTCTCACAGTGCGTTCAAGATAACTCTGTCACGCCCTGGTCCAAGTATTTTGTGTTTTTCTTTATGTATTTGGTCAGGCCAGGGTGTGACATGGGTTTTTGTATGTGGTGTGTAGCTTAGTGGGATTGTAGCTTAGTGGGATTGTAGCTTAGTGGGGTGTTCTAGGAGAGTCTATGGCTGTCTGAAGTGGTTCTCAATCAGAGGCAGGTGTTTATCGTTGTCTCTGATTGGGAACCATATTTAGGCAGCTATATTCTTTGGTTGTATTGTGGGTGATTGTCCTGAGTGTCATGATGTCCTTAGTCTGTGGCAGTTTACACCAGTTAAGGCTGTTTTGGTTTTCACTACGTTTATTGTTTTGTAGAGTTTGTGTTTTGGATTCGTGTTACGTTGTGTGATTAAACATGGATCGCAATATACACGCTGCAGTTTGGTCCGACTCTCCTTCACCACATGAAAACCGTGACAAACTCAGAACTCTGCTTTGGTGTCTAATGTGAGACACATCCAGTGAAATGTATTTTCAATGCTGATACGATCCTGAGTGAATTTATCTTCATTTATCCCAACATTTGTTTTGCCACAGTTTTTTCCCCCGACTTGGAATTCCGAGTTGGATCAAAACTATTTTCCCCCCAGTCTGGAGCGCTCGTTTTGTTTTCCCAAGTCCCCAGTTGTTTTGAAAACACACTGAAGTCGTAGGTCGTAGGGTCACAGTTCCGGTGGTCAGGTCTGTACAACGCTGGTCAGACCAATCAGAATCCCACGCTCAAATGACATATTATTATTATTATTAGTTAATGTTTATTAAATCACGTGGACTGGATGTTCCAGGTTGCCTCTAAGGGATAACATCAGTAAATACTCCGACTCAGGGGTAACATCAGTAAATACTCCGACTCAGGGATAACATCAGTAAATACTCCGGGGTACATCAGGGGGGTAACATCAGTAAATACTCCGACTCAGGGGTAACATCAGTAAATACTCCGACTCAGGGGTAACATCAGTAAATACTCCGACTCAGGGGTAACATCAGTAAATACTCCGACTCAGGGGTAACATCAGTAAATACTCCGACTCAGGGGTAACATCAGTAAATACTCCGACTCAGGGGTAACATCAGTAAATACTCCGACTCAGGGGTAACATCAGTAAATACTCCGACTCAGGGAACATCAGTAAACTCAGGGATGTGACAGGTAACACAGTAAATACTCCACCAGGACTCAGGGATAACATCAGTAAATACTCACTCAGGGATAACATCAGTAAATACTCCGACTCAGGGGTAACATCAGTAAATACTCCGACTCAGGGATGTGATGTGAACATCAGTAAATACTCCGACTCAGGTAAATACTCCGACTCAGGGATAACATCAGTAAATACTCCGACTCAGGGGTAACATCAGGTGTAACATCACTCCGACTCAGGTGTAACATCAGTAAATACTCCAGACACCAGGGTAACATCAGTAAATACTCCGACTCAGGGTAACATCAGTAAATACTCACTCCAGGTGTGATGTGACATCAGACAAGGTGTGATGTGACAGGTCCGACTCAGGGGTAACATCAGTAAATACTCCGACTCAGGGGTAACATCAGTAAATACTCCGACTCAGGGGTAACATCAGTAAATACTCCGACTCAGGGGTAACATCAGTAAATACTCCGACTCAGGGGTAACATCAGTAAATACTCCGACTCAGGGTAACATCAGTAAATACTCCGACTCAGGTGTGATAACATCAGTAAATACTGTGAGACTCAGGTCAGATTCATCAACAACGATAAAGATGATGTGATACCGATGTTGTCTTTCAAAAACATCAACCCGATTTAAAAATAAAAACGTGGATTGATTGTCAGCCTTCTCAGGAAACTGAAGGAGAGAGATGCTGCTTGTGAACACTGCAAGATGACGATCAGACAGTGGTGTGGTTAAACAGTACTAGATACACCCAGGTGATCGATGTGAAGATGGGAAGACACACGGATAGAGGCAATTAAAGGAATTAAATCATTGAATAAAGCAGACACCAGGTGTGATGTGACAGGTCAGACACCAGGTGTGATGTGACAGGTCAGACAC